>NC_134837.1:186193478-186246225 GCF_004210375.1 Tachypleus tridentatus | reverse complement strand
GGAAGTTACGTACGTTTTTACCTGAAAGACTTCTTAAGTTTTGCTCTTTTCCAGATTCGTATCAGTACATTTTTTGTATGTGGTAACCACGTTAATTTTGAATCATAGGTTAGACCTAGAAATTTAGCTAGAAGTAGCAGTCAGTAAAAGTGATCCATTCATATAGTTTTGGTGGATCTTTTTTCAGCTTATTCAGTCTGCTGAATACTATGACTTGAGTTTTTGGGATATTGATTTTGATTCTGTATTTCCGGCAGTATTCTTCGATGTTATTTAGAACTGGTTGTAGGTTCGTTGCTGCTATTGACGGAGTGGGGCGCTTTTCCAGACTGCTACATCGTCAGCGAACTGTGATGCATAACCTAAATTTAGGTCCGACAGAGGCATATTACTCACGTACATGATAAATAATATAGGACTAACAACCCCTCCCTGCGGGACTCCTGCTTCGGGTGAAAAGGACCCTGAGTGGGCCCCATTTACATTTACTTTACACATTCTGTTATCCAGGAAGTTGGACAGCCAGCGAATAGTTTCCTGGGGTAATGCCATTTCAAGTAATCTATGTCGTAAGCCGTTATGCCCACACTGTGTCAAATGCTTTCTCAATGTCGAGAAAGCAAGCTACAGTGCATTCTTTTTGTTGAAGCTGTCGGTGAGGTGATTCTGTAAGTCGAATCAGGTGGTCTGTAGTTTGACGGTTTTTTCGAAATCCGTTTTGAATTTCTGGTAATTTTGAATTTTCTTCTAAGTAAACTGACAGACAATTACTAATTATCCTCTCTAATACTTTGCCAATACAACTGGTTAAGCTAATCGGGCGGTAGTTGTTTGGTTTATTCGCTAGCTTTCCTTCTTTCTGGAACATTAATATTATTGCTTCCTTCCAAGAAACGGGGATATATCCAGCTGATAGTGAGAGATTAAATAACGCTGTTAGGTGTTCATATAATCTCTAAGTGCCTTGTTTTAGGAGGATAGCTTGAATACCATCTTCTCCAGGGGCTTTGTTTTTTGTGTTGTTAATGGCAGTTACGACTTCTGTTACAGCGATATGTTTTATCAGTTGATGAGTGCTCCAGTCTTTTGTTTTTTCTTGGTGTGAAATAGTGTTGACTGGAAATTTCGGTGTAAAAATGCTTCTGTTTTGATCAATAAAGTTTGTGACTGTATTATAAAAGTATCTGTTCATGTCTGGTTCATGATGTGTCTTGAACGTGTTTTCTAGGTGTTTTTTGAATATCTCGGCTTTTCTGTGTTAGTGTATGCTGTTTCTCCATCCAGTTCCAGTGGTGGATATACTGTGTTTGTTGTTCCTGTGTTTGTAAATCTTTTCAAGTGTGTCCAGAATTGTTTAGGATCAGTTTTGTGATTTAGATCGGAACAGAAGGTGTCCCAGTTTTCTTGTTTCTGTTGTCTGATTAAGTTTCGTAGTTTATTCCTTATTGTGTTTATCTGAGTTTTAAGTGTGGGGTTGCGATTTTGAATGTACTGTCTGCGGAGTATACGTCTGTATTTAATTAAGTGTATTATATCTTTATGTGGTTGCCATGAATGAGTTGTTGTGAAGTGTTTTTGTTTCGGTATCGAACTGTTGGTTGCATGTTTAGACACTCAGAGATGATATGACAGTATGCATCTATATCTGATGCGTCCGCGGCAATATGTAGTTTCTGGAGGTAAGGTTTCATTTAATATAGTTTGAAAACTGGCCAATTAGCTTTTTTTGTAGTTCAGTTGGTCTCTCACTATGATTTTATTTAAGTGGGGGTGAGATTGAAGATACACCAAACTGGGAGGTGGTCACTATCTATATCGTGACCAACATGAAAATTTACGAATTTGCGACTCATATTTGACGAACACAGGCATAGGTCCAGTATTTCACTGGTGCCGTGTGCGTACGAGATATGTGTCGGTGTTGCATCGTTTAATAAAGTCATGTTTGATTCATCCAAAATTGAAAAGTAAATTGCCATTTGCGTTTGTACTTCGACAGTTGAATGCTATATGTTTACTGTTTAGGTCGCCGATAATAATAAGATTAGAATTGCTATTATACAATATATTCAATAGATTTACATCTACCACTGTACTAGGCGAGCAGTAGATGCCCGCCACAGTAACGTCTGTATGATTTTGCGTTTTTACATTAATATTTATAGATTCATTACTGGAAGGGATAGTAAGTTCCTGAACTATAAGTTCAGTCTTATACAATAATAAAGACCTCTGTTTGGATCTCTATTATCCTTCCTGTCATGTCTAATAGTAGAGTAGCCGTTTAATTTAAATCTATGGTAGTTATATAAGAGAGTTTCACTAATTATAATTACATCAGGTTTTATGGAGTTTGTTGTATCTTCAATCTCATGTTTCTTGGAAGCAAGAGCACCCTGGATATTGATGTGTAGAACTGTGAAGTTATCCATGTTTAGTAGAGTTTATGATGGAGGTTAAAATTTGCGGCAAGAACTTGTGTATGTTTTTCAATATGATTTTAACTATTATGTCTGTGAGACTGTTGGTGTTTGTGGGGTTTGTATATTTTGCCATTATTTCCAAGAAAGTTTTGTGTCGCTAGGTTATCACAGATTAGCTGATTACGACGCCATTTCCCGATTGCAGATACCTTCATTTGTGTATTAGCTACGCGGTTTTAAGTGAAGTGCGATTTTTTCGTTTGGCGGATTTCAGAATGAATGACCTGAAAGAGCAACGACTTGCTGTGAAATTTTGTGTTAAACTTGGAAAATCTGCGACTGAAACTTTTGCTATGCTTAACACGGCTTACGGTGATGTTGCTATGAAGCGTACGGTATGTTTCAAGTAACATGAACGTTTTAAGGATGGTCGACAGTCCATTGTGTTTGTGTTAAGGTGTTCTTATTCTGAGTAATAATGTTCTGTTCTTGCTGTTTGTGGGGTTCTTTTCCTTTTAACATTTCTGCATATGCGGTTTTAATTGATTCATTAAATTCTGCTGATATGTCTGTTTTTGGTTGTCTGTTTGTATTTGGTTGATTCTGTTCCGATGATGGTGTTCTTATCTGATAAATATGGTGTTTTATTTGTTTGCATTTATCACATCCTTTATAATTGGTCGTGTGGGTTTGACCACAGTTACAACATTTGGGTGTTTCTTTATCTTTTTTTGCACTGGGCGATATGGTGTTTCCCGCCACAGCCGCAGCACCTCGGTGTTGCTAAGCAGGCTGCAGAAACATGTCCATATCTTTGGCAATTGTAACATTGTGTTACTACAGTTGCCGGAGTTTTTAGCTATTCTACTTGGTATTTTTGATACCAAAGCGTTATTCCATTATTTATTAGTTTTAGAATGTTGTAACTATTTTCTATGTCTATTCGTATAAGATTAGTGGGTGCCTGTGTTTTCTTTGAGATTATACGCTGTATATTAGTGTGTGGAATGCCTTGTTCGTCTAATGCTTGTATAATTGATTCAAGGTTAATGGTTTGGTGAACCCCTCTTACTACAATGGCTTTAGGCTGCGGCTTACTTCCTGGCAGGTGGATTTTAATTTTACCTGGTTTGAAAGCATCTGCTGGCCACTCTTTTACTAATCTGTTTAGGTCAGCAGCGTCTTGTCCTTGAACAAGGACACCGCCTCAGGGCAGACGCTTGATATTAACAATAGTTACATGCGGCTTGCAGCGTTTAACCTCTGTCGCAAGTAGGGGTTGGTAGTACTGGCCTGGAATACCTTCTCTAATGATTGAGAATTGTGGTGGTTTTGTTTTTTGTGCCATATTGTTACTTATATTTTGTTCTTTCTGTAATGTTTTTTTTCTTTTAGATGTGAGTGTAATAAAGTCTTCTTGATCTTCGGTGTCTGGCTCACTGTCTGTGGTATTTTTCACAATATTATTATGAGTGTTTTTGGCAGATCTGTCAACATCCACGACGTTTGTTTTTACTTCTATTTCTTTTACATTATTAGATATTTTATTATTAATGTTACTTGCAGGGGAAACTAACTCTACCTTGATCTTAGTAACAACAACTGTTTCTTCTTCATTTTCGGAATTTTCCGTAGAGTTAGTTTAATAATTTTTCTTTTGACTTTTCTTCTTTTTCTTACATTATTTTCATTTGTTTTTTTCTGCTGTACTAAGTTCCTTTTTAGCAATAGTAGATAGCGCTAATAATGGTGAACTAGTTAAATTACTTTTCGATTTGCCACCAACAAGACTTGACTTACTAGTTTTCTGTATATCCTGATCGGCATCGGTACATTTTCTGTCTGCCATAGTTTGTCCTGGTCTGATTTTAGTCTCCAGGTAAGATATTAAACGCGGATTCCCGCTCTGCTGTCAGTGATTTCTTTAGGTGGCCGGCGCTGTAGTAATAGTCTTTGTAGTCAATTGCACTTGTAATGTGTTATATATTTTTTTCAGCTGTAGTAGTTGGGGAAGCCTATCTATTCAATCTTTCCTTTTTTGCGTTGAGAGAACACGTCTGTATCTTTCTCACTCTCGCCAAAAGAAAAGTAGACCTATTTACTGGCCGATGTAACGTTGTACTGGTTTGGTTTGAATTTCCCTAATTTAGTAGTGTAAGACTACAGAAAAGGCAGCTAGTCATTACCACCCACCCACCGCTAACTCTTGGACTACTCTTTTACCAACAAATAATGGGATTAACCTTCACGTTATAATGCCTCCACGACTCCAAGGGCGAGCATGTTTGTTGTGACGGGGATTACAACCCGTGACCCTCAAATTATTAAGAAATGCATTTCTCTTAGGAATACAATTTAATCATTTCTTGTCATCAAACACTCTGTTCTCAAGTTTACATTTGGATACATTTATTCACATAGCATTGAAAATTCAGTGTAAAGTAACATGATTAGCTAAAGTACAAAAATACATTATTTCGCTCAAGACATACTTGTAAAGGTTAGTTCCTGGCATACATTTGTGAGATAAGAATTTACTTTTGTTGTGGAAGAAACGACCCAAACGTTTGTCCTTGGAGAAACTATCAGTTATTATGTAATGCACTATTGTTAAGATATGAGATGCTCACAAAAGTTTTATCGTTTCTGTGACCCTTTAAATGAAATAGTAACCTGTTCTTCTTCAGAAACTTATAAGCAGTGAAATATAATAATAAAACATGTGTCCTGAATTTATATTTATTGGCTAATTATTTTGTTATAAACTTTCTTAAGAAATTGCTGAAAACTTACAAACTCACTAAACTAGTTTCAGCATTTAGTTGATAGCTCCGATTGAAGTTATATTAGCAAAATAATGGGCACATAAAGAGAGACATTAGGGATATATAGGTTCTTATATTTATTTAAATAACAGTAATAAACTCCACAAAGCTAAAATTCATGTATAATAAACTTAGTGTTTAGTGGCAATCCAACTGAACTGAGTAGCTGTTTCGAAAATACAGCAATTTTTACATTGGGCCAATTCTAAATTTAAATATGTGTTAATATAATGTTCTAGTAATGTAAACATCAACATCACTTTTTAGTTATACTTGATATTACTGATTGGATGTTAATATATAGTTATATAAATGTAAACAACAACATCACTACTTAGATATACTTCATATTACTGATTGGACGTAAATATATAGGTATATAAATGAAAACAACAACATCACTACTTAAATATACTTCACATTACTGATTGGATGTTAATATATAGTTATAGTAACGTAAACATCAACATCACTAACTGGATGTTAATATACTGTTATATTAATGTAAACATTGACATCACTTCTTAGTTATACTTAACATTACTGTTTGGATGTTAATATACTGTTATAGTAATGTAAACATCAACATCACCACTTAGTTACACTTGACATCAGTGATTGTATGTTAATACATAGTTATATTAATGTAAACACCAACATCACTGATTTGATGTTAATATACTGTTATAGTAATATAAACATCAACATCACTACTTAGTTTTTCTTGACATCACTAATTTGATGTTAATATATAGTTATATATGAATTACATATATGTGTGTGTGTGTATACCTGAATATATACTGATAGAACTATTACTTGTGTATATGTACATATATATATTTGTATATACCTGTATATATATTGACAAAACTGTGACTTATGTATATTTAGATATGTGTGTACATGTTTGTGTAGATTCTGACAAAATTGTGACTTATCTATATGTACATGTGTGTATATATACATGTATATATAGTGATAAAACTGTGACTTATGTATACTTATATAAATATGTGTGCATAGATCAATGACTTGTGTATATGTACATACATACACATATATATATGTATTTCTACTGTTAAAATATGACTTATTTTAAAAGTACGGCTTGTCTTATGTAATAGTATATGTATGTGCGCATGTATACATCTATATATATAATGACAAAACCATGACTTGTCTTATGTATATGTACATATATGTGTATCTATATATACTAGCAAATCTATGACTTGTGTGAGGTATATTTACATGTATACACATCTAAACGTGTAATAATGAACGCGTACTGAATGATGAAAGATTATAAAATCGTATAACCCGTGCGCTTTTTCTAAAGGTGGACCTTTCTTCCATTGGATCAAATTTAGAATAAGTCATTCACTCGTGTGATGGATTGTACAAGGTAGTAGTGCAGAATTCTCCAATTAGTGGAATTGACGACCAACTTAACCTTTCAAGCCTGCTGTCATCTATGTAATTTTATGTGCACTAACCTCCAGGGCATTGATCTCTTGTAAAAATCATATTATTTAATGAGATTTATCATTGTAAGAGTAAATCATAATCATAACGTTTACTTACGACTGCTTTTTATGCTATGACGTCTTAAAATTATCATAATATTCCATGTTTAAATATAAAAAAAACATTGTAAAACCAAAATCGAAAAAGATTAACCGCTCATATATGATGGCGAGTAACTGTACAATTGGACACTTTAACCATATAGTTTTTAATCAGTAAATAAATTTCATGCTGATAAAATAACTTTTTAAAAAATTGTTTAATAAAAAACTGTTCAAAGAGTGGTGTAATATCAACCTATAATTAAATCTTTATTGTCCTTGTTTTTTTAGAAGATTTTATTTACCGATCTTCAAAAACATACATGAAGCATCCATTAAATACTTGTATAACGGCGAATGAAAACCTTAAACATATTGCGATGTGAAGGTTGTTGAATCAAGTAATTAGTAAATGTATATATTCTGCTCTTTTAAGGGTGATTTAAATTTATAGTTATTTATTGTATACATCACATTGTATAAATTATAGTTCTTTTAGTACTGAAAATTACACTCTGTAACAAAATATTTACTTTTTCTTGTTCCTGGGCAGAAATTGTTATTTCCCAATTGCTTATGCCTAAAGTACATGGAAAAGACCTATTTTTCTCTTCAAACTTTGCTTTTGTGACCCGGGAGCGTATAACGAAAACGTAATACGTGAAAGTGATTTACATTACAGTCGCAAACGTCGAAAACCTACTCACTTCTAAAGATGTTTGAATAACACGTTGTCTTACTTAGACCTTATGTAAATGAAAATGTGTAAATTGGCCCTTTTTTACACAGAAAAAAGTTTAATTTCTAAACTTATCCGCGTCACAAAAGCAAAGTTTGAAGGAAATAATGACCATTTTCTATACTTTTACAACATAAGCAATTAAAAACAATAACACATACTATCCAGGAACAAAATTGTGTTGCATAGTGTAATTAATTATATGATTGAGTAAGTTTTAATTAGCATATTGTCCTTATAAGATCATTTTATTGGAAAGAATATGTAATTAATGTAATAATAAGCGCTCTTTTATAACAAATTAATTATAAACATATTAATGTGTTTGAGTTATGAGTTCTTTATACGTAAAATTAATTATAAATGAGTTGTGTTAAGCATCCTTTTAGAGTGAATCACTCATAACTGATTTAATTAATTAACATTAAGCATCCTTTTTAGGACAAATTAATTAGTGTAAAGAGTGCTTTATGACGACTTAATTAACTAATGAACTGGATTAAGCGTTACACTGTAACCTTTTCTTTAAACAATTACCTCTGAAAATAGTCAAATCATTCTATTATATTGTTACACATATAGAACAATTATAAACTACATTGTAATCCATTCTTAAAACAGTGACCTCTGGAAATAGTCAAATAATTTTATTATATTGTTACATATACAGAACAATTATATAATACATTAAAACAGTGACCTCTGTATGCGTCTTTACGCTATAGGTACAAAGCTCTTCTTTCAACTGTACAATTTGCACTACAAATGCTGACGAACATGGTTATGGAGACATGTTTATTGAGCAGTCATCAGTACGACACTCGGGTACAAAGAAACCGAGACGCGAAAGACCTATAGAAGGAAATAGGTGAAATCAGCATGGAAAATGTAACAAGTAAGATAACTTCTGTGATTGGTCGACTGAGAATCATATTATATCGGAGTTAAAGGTACATTTCCATATTTTATTGATCAATTGACTAACACATATAAAAACCTACATCTCTAATTTTAATTGGTTAATTGAATAAAGCGTTACAAACAAAGGCAACATGTTTCGGGTGTTTCATTGTTATAGACGATTGAATTCTATCAGCGCATTATCCGTCGTACCCTAGTAAATTATTACAACATATATTTACATATAACAGAAAAAAACAAATATTCTTTAAACAGTATACTGCGTGTTCATGTTTTATATATATATATGTATATATCACAACTATCTTCTCCAACACTTCTCAGAATCTCATATTTGGGTAATATATATACTCTTCAAAAAAAGAAGACAGTGGTGAGTCGGCTGTGTGAGGACAGGCGTTGTCACGTTTAAAAACGTCGTTGACGTTCACCATGATGGGTTGCACATGGGGCCTAAGAATCTCGTCGACGGTTGCGTACGGTCTGACCGGAAATTCTACGCAGCACTGGTATGGTTGAGGCAGTAGACCTCGTCGAGGTGGTCCTATCCCGAAGGTGACGTAACCAGATGTAGAGATCTTGTGCGGGCGTGGTCACGCGAGATCTGCCAGATCGTGGACGGTCACGCGTTGATCCATGTTGTTGGTGACGATTCCATAGCCTTGTGATGGTGCTTGGGTGGACATTCACAGCTCTGGCAACATCTGATCGAGATTCGCTTGCTTCCAAGCAACCAATGGCGTTGTTGCGTTGTGCTTCAGTCAGTCTTGGCGTAACTGAATTGCGTGTCGATGGCTTAACACTGAGCTATGGAAACCGAGAACCCGTCACTTTTATAGGAATTTTGCACATATTGAACTTGCAGAACATGCACATCTCTCAAACAAATTTATTGGACACGAATGCGTTTTGGCAAAAAATCCGTTGTTTTCCTCCGTTTTCAAAGTGCACAACTTTTATTGTCATTTTGGTCTGACAATCCGTGCCTTAACACGTGTAACATCACATACTCTGAGCTTGTAACGTTATTACATATATTTCTCTTTAAAATAACAAAAATATCCCTTTTGCCTTTCTTTTTTTGAAGAGTATATATATACATTACTACTAATTTCTTCAACGCTTATCAGAATCTCCTGCTTGTTTTATTTATTACTATATTACTACTAATTTTCTCAATATCTGTCAGAATTTCATGTTCGTGTTATTTATAAATATATTACTACTAATTTCTTCAACACTAATCATAATATCGGGTTCGCGCCCCCTTATATACATAGTACTGCGAATTTCTTCAGCTTATGTAAGAGTCTCGTGTTTGTACTATTTAGAGATATATATATTACTACTAATTTTCTCAACACCTGTCAGTATCTCGTACTTGTGTTATTTATATATTATTTCGAAAAAATTCAACATTCGCCAATAACACGTTACTCAACACTTGTAATTAGTGTTGCTCTACTCTACTGCATTTTAAACTCTTGAAACAATACTCACTTTAATCAACACCAGTAATTAGTGTTGTTATACTATGCTGTATTCTAAACTCTTCAAATAATACTGACATTTCTCAACACTAGTAACTACTGGTGTTTTACACGACTGTATTCTAAACTCTTTAAACAACACTCACGTTTCTCAACACTAGTAACTACTGTTGTTCCTCGCTACTGGAATTGTGACAATAGTGACGTTAATCAAAACTACTGGATTTTAAACAATTCTTACCCTACTCAATACCAGCAATTACACTACTGCATTCTAAACTCTTCAAACAATGCTCACGTTACACGACACTAATAACTAGTGTTTTTCTACACTATTGCATTCTAAACTGTTCAAACAATACTTACGTTAATCAACAATAATAATTAGTGTTGTCCTACACTACTGGAATCTAAACATTTCAATCAACACTACTGGATTCTACACTCTTAAAACAATACTTACAATATTTTTGATAGTATTTCATAAATTTTGATAATGATTTTTGACGTAGGACCTCAGACAACAAATGAGTTTTTTTCCACAGGTGTTTTCTCCATATGATTGAGGATTAGCTGGATTTGATGCATCTTTTCAATGATTTGAGCTGTGTTATATTGGCTCTCTTCTTCTGAAATCATTCGACCAATACGAATATTCGATAAAAAATTCGGAAACTTTCGTTGTACTGCTATGTAACAAATATAGATCAGTTTAACTGCAACTGATACCACTTCTAAGCTCGCCGTTATTGACTGGAAGAATTTATCAATTGATGTTATTTCTTGAACGACATCAGAAAAGAAATTTTTAATAACCGAGTTAATAAGGGAAGGAAGAAGGCTCATCCATTCTGATCTATCAGACGTAACTTCTGTCGTTACAGCAAAAACGGCGGGTGTGGATAATATCACCAGATATAGCAACCTCATGGTCGTCCTAAAATCAACACAATTTTGTTTGGTAAAACAGCAGCTATGGAATCACTATTAAAATATTTTTGTTGTATAAACCACAAAACGTTTGATAAAGTCAATTGTTTCTTTGAAAAATAAAAATAGACATTCATTTCTCAAAGCTTCCACTTAATTACATATTTTAATAGACGTCACAAAATATCAACTACTCTGTTAATATTACATTGGTCAGAAGATGACATGTGCACTGAGGTATAATGAAACACATGTCCAGTGCAGTAGAAAAGTGTCAGCTTGAAGATTCTTTTCCAACAAGTCCAAAGGTCAGTGAGAAACTGCTATTGTATGTGTAACTATAATAATTCCGTTTGACGTCACACGTAATTGAAAATGTCATGTCCTAAGTAGGTTTGTCACACCTTGTTCTAATTATAAACGCTTCTAATGTTATACAGTATGATGGGAATATTTTGGGTTTACAGATTGCTTATGAATTAAAATTGCGTGAGAATTCCAGATTATTACGTAATCACCTGCTCCCAATGGCAAATAAATATGAAAATTAACAAATCATAAATCTAGCTTACAAGAATGCCTTCACTATTTGTAAACGTCAGATTTAAAAACTGTTCAGCTTAGTTTTATATAACAAAATGCAAATCTGATTATGAACACACGTTTAGGATACTTGCATTCAACTTTACGTGAATAATCCTATACTATCTAAAAACAACACTATGTCCTTGTTCTGTTACAACTGACTTTTGTCCTATCAACGAACTTTCATCTCACAAAGAAAATAATTAATATCTGTACATTGGTGGTATTACATCAATATTGGTTTCTGTTTACATATTTTGGATGTAACTTTTAGTATTAAGTGACAACCATGTATGACTGCATTACAATCCCAGCGGCAGAATCTATGCGTTATTTGGGCTAAGGTAAGGAAGGCAATATGTATACCACTGTTATAAATCACTGCATATAAACAATTATTTGTAATACCCGTTATTTGGCTAAGAAAGAAAATTTTGTGTATCAATTGTTTTGCCAATTCACGCTGTTTGAAATCATAATACGTATATAACAAAGTGGAAACTCGTCCTGGATAACATGGATCACGGTCTAACTGAAATCATTCGTAATTCAAGTGATACCGAATATATTTAGAAGTATATAGATTTTCCTGAATTGACAATAAAAAGCAATTAATATTTTTGTAGATCTCTCATATAAATAATTTCTTATTTATTTAAAGATATAATAAGCAAAATGTATATACAACAATTTGTTTTATTCTTTAAAGTAATAATAAATATATAAACCAAAATTTTCGGGCGAGTGTCACTTCAACGTCAGGAAAGTCACGAATGTATAGAACAGTCTAAAATTATCTATATCACTGTTTGGGATTTGCAACAGAGTATCTTTATGTCAAATTGCATGTAAATGAAAGAATTATCAAATACAAAATATGAAAAAAATTAAAAACCTTACAGTTATGCTTTTTGTAGGATTATGAAAAATGGACAAGTTCATTTTTTCTGTTTGTCAATTAATGGCACTGTCGTAAAGTATATTTTTATCAAAGTCCATGTAAATTGGTAAAAAAGACCCAAATAGGCAGATCTCTCTTTTTATTTATTTTTACCAATTATACGCATTAAAATTTCTATTCGTGCTTATATTCATCTTGATTGCTGTACATATGACCTCACAGGAATCCAAAATACACATTTTTTGATGTTTTTTACTTTTCACCCAATAATATCCTTAGAAAGGCCCAAATCAAATGAAAAATAAAGGTGTTTGGGAATATTGAACCTACCAAGTTTCACATTAATTCGTCGAGAAATGAAGAAATGAGGGTCGACTGAAAAGTGTTATGAGAAAGAAAGAAAAAAGTTCATCTCCAACAACAAAATATAATAGTTTATCTCATAATGACGAGAAACTCACTTAAAGTAAAAATGTATTGAAGTGACGGCTGGTATAGATATTATGTGGTCGAAACGTTGTTTTTGTATTTTATTTTAATTATAAGGTTTTTAATGCCCATATCAGTCATCCCTACAATACATTAGTAGTTTATCTGCTCTTCCTGCTATTAACAACAAGAACTAAGTAACAACAGTTATTATGTTGTGTACACCTTATACAAAATGATGTAGAATTTTTACATTCTAATGTTTTACGAGAAACCTAGAATTGAAAAACATTTACTTACAAAGGTCTGAGCTGGAATTAAAGGAGCGACGTGAGGACAACCTAATACACAAATACTTCCGCTATTTTCTAATTGTACTAGACCTCAGTGGTCAGTAAAAATAGGTTAAGGTCAAGTGTGATCATGCTCGGCTGGTTCATTACTCACAGTGAGGTTAGAAAGCACGTATTGGCTCGAATAGCAGAATATAAAAGAATAGCAGAATATCTCATATATATATATATATAAGGGGATAAATTTGGTTATTTTTGATTCGATACAATTAATAAATAAAAAATGAGATTATGGCAAAGATGCGATATTACAGTAAAAAAATAAATAATACTGTGTGTTTCCTGCTAAAGATCTTGATTAACAGAAGAAATCTTCCTTCAATTAACACTGGCCATGTAAATATATATATATATATATATAATATCATTAATAAAGGTAGCGCAACCTTCAATTAACTTTCTTAACTTTATTGGCACAATTTTATAAGAAGTAATTGTAATAGGTCGGTTAGGACTAAAAATAAATGTACTTCAAAAGTAAGAACAACAACAAGTGAAGATAAAACATGCTGAATAAGGTTATAAGATATTTCTTTATGAATTTATAAAAACAATGTAAAGACTATTATAGTTTTTTAATTTAACTTCAGCTTTTATGACTGCGTTATTATACGAAAATCAAAACTGAAGGCGTTTTTCCAATAGCATGATGTAATAACGTACCATGTATAACGCAGCTCACGTTATGATCGAATAGTTTTAAGTAGCAACGTGCCATGTATAACACAACACAGTTTATGATTGTACTTTAAACTTAAAGCAAGATATAATTTGTAGATATCCAAGGTTCATATGTAGTAGTTTGCACAAACTTCTAAATATCATGACTGAAATTTACTTAAAAACAGTTTCCCAATCACGATTTTCACAAACTGAGTGTTTGTAATTGTACGGTCGTATTCAGTTTAATAAATTTACTAATACTTATATTTCATTCAAAAAAAATTCCGAAAATTTATAATGTTAGGAATGCAGTTCTTGTATTATGAATAGACAAGAGTCAGTAATATCTATAGACCAAATACAGGTATGTTATTATAAACGGACAAATGTCAGTAATAGCATGTAATATTTATAGACCAGATACATATCTGTTATTATGAATTGAGAACTGTCAGTAACATCATATAATATCTATAGACAAGATTGTGATTTGCTATTATGATTAGACAATTGTCAGTAATATCCATAGACGAGATACAATCTGTTGCTATGTAAGTGGAGAGACAAGACTATTTATAAGTAAAATTAACCCTTTACACCTTACTTTAAACAATGAAGGTAATGTTTATCAGATGATTCAGTTTCGAAATAATTCACATTTCGCTCAGTCTTACTAATATTATTTATACATATTTATTGTCAGAAGCTAAAGATTAAAAGTTTGGGGAGAGCTTAAATGAGTAATGATGAAAATATTACTGAAGTTGAGCAACGTTTCGAAAAGATAAAATTACCATCTGGAAGAAGTTATTTACATACACTATTGAATATATATATAGTAATCAGGAGCGTAAATCCTGGGGGGATGGGTGAGAAAAATCCCTCCTTCAATTTAGGCGGGGGTATGGTGCATACAATCATCGCCCCCCTAGAGTTTGGTCTGTTGAATTGTTTTATTACATCACAGGACTACAAATTGTGTGTTTGTTCTTGTGATTCTCGTGTTCTTACCAATCGAATTACATAATTAGGCCTAGATGTAGGGTTTTTCAGTAGCCGAAATGTACATCTTTAATATAGGCGTGCTTCTAAGCTTTTCGATCAAAGCGATAGTTCGTAAGTGTCAGTCAGTTGGCCTAAGTATACATGCAAGGCTTGCAAGCACTATCACAGAATCTACTTACGTCTTGTATGTAGTGTAAGATTAAGTAAACTTTTCATCACAACAGATTGAACAGAGCATGAAATTCGAAAATAATTCTCCCAAGCTTAAACTCCTGTGATATAGATCTGGCAGGCCATTTGTAGCTTGAAGCTGCATCAATCTTATGTGTATATTGTGCGATAACCTACGTCATTTGTTCTTATGCATGTCTAGCCGGTTTTATTGTCGAACGCCTTACTCTCCTTAGCTACCGAATCCACTGACCATAGTGTACGTTTAGTGTACAGTTAACGACAGGGTTGGGCCGTTCGGATCCGGACACGCACTATATCACCCCCATCCGCTCCCATTAGTCTGATCCTCGATTTTACAACGGGGCTCATTAGACCTGTGTTTGTGGCTCTCATTAATTCATGAAATTTCAGATTATCACCGCCCTCTAATAAAGTGCTGGTGCTTTATGGTAAATGAACAATATATTCTCTTATCATAGATAGTAAAAATATTGTATTTTCTTGTATAATTAGAAAACAAAAGGAGCGATTTCAACAGCCTGAAGCCTCTACTAAAATTGTATTGCTAGTTTTTGTTTAGGTGTTTTAATTTAATAGACGTGCTTATAGACATTATATCACAACGTGTTTGCCTTTTGATGAACTTTAACAGGAATATAATATATTTGTGATTGTTTAAGTATTTTTCGAGAAACTTGTAATCACTTGTGTTGTAGCTAGCACACATTATTGTCCCAGCGATGCCCAGGCATCAGTCGCCTCGATAGTCACTGTGAGGTTCGCGCGTTCGACTTAAATACATTGTACAGTTCAGTCCTACTTCCATTCTATTCTATCTTCGTTCGTTGTACGTTAAGAGTTTTTCAATAAAGACTGTATTTTAGCCTATTGAGTCATCTGGGAAATAGATTCCAATGATGACATGCAAGCGTCTGAAACTTTCCGATATTAGACAGTTCTGCAAGCCAGTTACTAGTACTACAAGTGACAATGCAGATGCAGATAATCCAACAGCCTCAAGCAAAGGAATAGAAACTTACCATACAGAGGAAATACCATGTTCTTCAGAGGACGAGTCTGAAAATGCTTGTGTAACTATTACACATCATGAACCACCAGATAGTTGTAAAACAAGTTTGTGCATTAATGAACAATCTGACACTCCACAGACACAGTGTGGAAAGCCATATCATCCAGACGCACAACTAATACCGCGACAGAAAGCAAAATCGCAAAATATCAACTTCCGGGTCAAGTGGTTTGATGAGTTCCCATGGCTGCACTTCGACAATCAGACTCGGAAAAGTCATATGCTTTTATTGTGCCAAGGCGGAAAATAGAGGCCTTTTTACAGGGAAATTGGAGAGGCCAGTAGAGTATATCCACCGGTTTTTGCAACTAGAAAAAGGCAAAACAGAAATTCAAAGAACAGCAGTCGTCCTCTCAGCAAAGATTCGCTATATCTCCAGAAGGTTCACTTGATGTAACTCCAGTGACTGTCCAGCTACGTGATGGAAAAAAAGAAGCAGCAGAAAGAATGCAAAAGAAGTCTAGCTAAAATATTCAGAAGTTGACGTTTCTTACTGCGTCAAGGTTTAGCATTACGTGGACATAGAGATACGGAGGGGAACTTCCTGCAGTTACTGAAGCTCCTGGAAGAGGAAGATCCTGAGTTGACGGCCTACTTGTCAAAGAAAATCACATTCACATCACCCCAGGCTCAGAATGAAATAATGGAGATGTTCAGCCATCAAATACTGAGAAACATAGCACACGAAGTGCAGCAAAGTAAAATCTTTACATTAATGGTTGATGGCACTCAACATGTTACAGGTGCCGAACAGGAAGCAATATCTGTACGATACGTAAATGAGAACCTTGACGTCCATAAGACATTTCTTGGTTTGTACAGTTTTTCCAATACAACTGGTGGAACAATATCCTCGACTGTACTTGATGTGCTGACTAGATTCAATTTACCACTGTCAAGATTAAGAGCACAAACGTATGATGGAGCCGCTAACATGAGTGCTGCGTACAGTGGATGCCAGGCAAAAATAAAAGAGAAGCAACCGTCAGCTTTGTTTTTTCACTGCGGATCACACAAGACTAATTCGAGATTCTATCCAGTGGGTACACTTGGTGTCTTGCTTCAGAGGTCAGGCAAATACAAGACAATTTTTGAAAATATTGTATGGTTTGTCAGACAGCCACAATGGTCCAGTTAAATACATACGCCCACTGTGTCCAACACGCTGGTTGTGCCTCCTATCTCCAAATACATGTGCTAATGATCACTACACTGACATTGTTGATTCTTTGTCTGAATTAGCAAATGAAAAATCAGATGTAGCAGTGAAAGCACGAGGTCTACTGACAAAGGAAAGAATTTTAGGAATGTTGATGGCTCAGCATCCATTAGCTGCATTAGAGGAACTAAACAGTGCATTCCAAGCAAAATAAGCGACATATCTGGTATGATTGAAGCACCTGCAATGACAGTTGAGCAACTGCGGGTATTAGGAACAGAGGAAAATTACAAAAAGATATTTGATGAAGCTGAGAAAAAGGTAACTTCCCTGGATCTGGTGCCAATTGAACTACTACGCATTCGCAGACCCCCAGAAGGATCATAGGTGATGGCTCAGCACACCATTCTGCAACAGACTGTCACTAGGTGTGTGTTCAAAGACACGACATGGAGGTTTTATACTTTCTCGCAAAGTAGTGAAAACCTGCTATACTTCAGACTAAGAAAGCAATACTTAAAAAGAATAACAAAAGGAAAAATGGGTCATAATAGTTAAAAATAGTAGAAAAGATAATGGTTAATAACATTTAAAATACTAGAAAAGATAGTGGTTAATAATAGTTAGAGACCCGGCATGGCCAGGTAGGTTAAGGCGTTCGACTTGTTATCCAAGGGTCGCGGGTTCGAATCCCCGTCGCATCAAACATGCTCGACCTTTCAGTCGGGGAGCATTGTAATGGTACAGTCAATCCAACTATTCTTTGTTAAAAGAGTAGCCCAAGAGTTGGCGGTGGGTGATGACGACTAGCTGCCTTCACTCTTGTCTTACACTGCTAAATTAGGGATGGCTAGCACAGATAGCCCTTCAGTGGCTTTGCGCAAAATTCAAAAAACAAACAAATAATAATAGAAACAGCAGAAAGGATAGTGATTAATAATAGTTAGAAACAGCAGAAAGGATAGTGGTTTATAATCCTCTAATGAAATGACTAATAATGTACTTATTGTACTGCTTCTAGCACGGTCTATTATTTTAATCTACTGAACAGTAAAATTCTATTACCTATGCCAAGGGATTGACTGTCACAGTTAAAACACACTCACGGCGAGAAATGTTTCGTGTTTTCAAATTTGGGTCTCACACTATGAAATACAGAATATAGGGATCTAATGCAGCGCCAACCTGTGTGGTAGTGATAGCAAGAAAAGGAGAAATACTTGTAATGGTTGATAAATCAAAACCTATTATTTGTCTATGTACAGAAAATTCCATGCACACAACCTATCTGTTTGTCCATAGTATCTGTCTGTATGATCTGTTCGGTATGTCTAGAAAGTTCACCTGCGCCTACATAATGTTTCTCTAACCAGTAAATAAGACCGGTATAAACGCAACAGTCCCACATTTACGTCGTAAGATTATCCCAACTATTAACACAATTGCCATCTCTTGACAAGGATACAAGATATTTGTCTATATTAAAAGTGTAAGTTCTCAATAGGTTAATAAAAACCTAACTACGAAATTTACCTGTTAGCGTGGTCTGCAGCAAAAGTATCTTCCACATACAGCACTGTGGTAAGTGTCCACATATTCGTGACGGGAACACTTTTATTATGTATTACCCTGACACGTGGAAAAAAGCCATCATAACAACGATCCCCAAGAAACAAACTAACAGAACAAATCCAGATAATTTCCGCCCCATCAGTCTGTCAAGCTGCCTTGGCAAACTGATGGAGAGAATTATCTCCAACCGTCTCCTCCATTTTTGCGAATCAAACAACATCCTTCCAGAATCTCAAAATGCCTCCAGAAAAATAGACAAACAACAGATCACCTCACACGACTCACCGAATCAATCTACAAAGCTTACAACAACAATCAAATAACCAGCGGGGTATTCCTAGATGTCAAAAAAGTATTCGACAGCGTTTGGCACAACGCCATCATATACAAACTAAATCACCTGCAAGTAAATCCCACGATAGTCAAATGGACTTCAAATTTCTTAACCAATAGAACAGCACAAGTAAAAGTCAATAAAACTATATCCAAATTATTTAATATAACGGCAGGAATGCCCCAAGGATCAGTCCTCTCTCCACTTCTATACATAATTTTCGTCAGTGACATACCTTTTCCAAATCTAACATACACACACAATTCACAATACGCAGACGACATCGCAATCTGGAGCATCTCCAGAAACCCAGTTATGGCCATGTCTCGCGTACAAGAATCACTAAACAACGTCTCAACATGGAGCAACAAGTGGAGGGTCGTGTTAAATCCGACAACAACACAAGCAATCACCTTCTCTAGAAAACTAAAGAAGCAAAGAAAAAATCTAAAAAAAATAAAACTATCACTTGGAAACACAACCATTAACATGAGCAAAAACATCACATTCCTTGGCGTCACTTTCGACACAAAACTAACATGGAAAAAACACATAAACAATATACACTCATCAATCAGAAAAAGGATTTCATATCTAAAGACTATAACTGGTAATTAATCGAAATGCGCACCGAACACCATTATACAAATATACAAGGCTTACATTCGTCCACTAATAGAGTACGGATGTCAAGTAACATACAATATGTCAAACAACACACTCCAGAAAATCCAAGTGCAACAAAACAGAATATTAAAATCCTCATTCAGCCTACCATCATTTACGCCAACAAATTATCTACACCAAATTAGTAATTTACCAACTATAAGAGATAGAATAAGAGAACTTTCTCTCAAGTATTATCTAAAAGCAGAAAATAGAAACAAACTAACGGCATCACTACACAAATTATCAAGTGCACCAACAAAATACATATCACCTTACAACATATTTCAAGAATCACAATCCACTCAACAAAGAATCTAAATAAATAAAATCCATGTTATTAACATGAATTCCTTTTTTCGGGTACAGGGCACACGACAGGCAAAACTTTCGGCGCCTGTCGTGTGAAAGTGGGTTTTCTCGGGGCACTCTCGTTTCCCCCCACATCAAAATCTTTAGGCATTGGATTCCTAGATCACAGCCCAGGCAACTCTTTTGCCAGACCCTGAATCGTGCCGTTTGATTTGATCTGGATTTGAATGAATTATATTCATGTTCACATCTGCCCAACTTCTTCATTTCGGGACAGGTCCCGGCCTTTCTTTCCACTGCTGCTTTTGCCTCCACCCAAAACAACATTTAGAGAGACATCCTCCACTCAAAAAGTCAAGAATAATAACAATAATTAATTTATTAAATAAAAAACAAAAAAAAACAACTACCACTTAATCTTAATAACAATCCACGAAAGGGGACGAAGAGGAACCACAACGTTCCTGAACACCCCGGTTGGAGAGAGAACTCTTCTGATTTCTCTCTCTCTAAACTGAACCCCTGTCACGTTAGTTTAGTTTAGTTTAGCAACATGGTCCCACATTTTCGTCGTAAGGTTATCCCAACTATTAACACAATTGCCATCTCTTGACAAGGATACAAGATATTTGTCTATATTAAAAGTGTAAGTTCTCAATAGGTTAATAAAAACCTAACTACGAAATTTACCTGTTAGCGTGGTCTGCAGCAAAAGTATCTTCCACATACAGCACTGTGGTAAGTGTCCATATATTCGTGACGGGAACACTTTGACCTACACCAACCTCTGTTGCCAGCACAGGAATGGTTATCAGAGGTTTTTCATAAGCTAATAATTCACCAGCGAGAAAATATTGTAAATCTCAGTTCTACTTTAATATGTTTATTACTTGCTGTCCTTTCGTTAAATAAGCATTAAAACAAAAACATACAAGAAGCTGATTTCTGTAAAACTAGTTATTTCGACTACAGAACAACTTAGAAAGGATACAGGCTCGTCTTATATTTGCAGCAGTAACGGCAGCGGCACCAACTAAAGCGACCAGATAAGCCCAAACTGAAGGCCCAACAGTTGCTCCAATGTAAATTGCTGGAATTAGAGGATTTCGTTTCTAGCAAAAGGAAAAACAACTTTATCAAAAGAAAGAGAAATCGACTTTAAGACCATTAATAAAATTACAATAATTATCACATATAATAAAGAGAATATTCACAAAAATATAAAACACGAGTGGAAACAAAGAGAAGTGTCTTAACAACAATAATAATCAACGTACTGTTAACCTGATAAACACCAGTCGTATCTTGTGTTATTTGTTAACGTACTGTTATTAACCTGATAAACACCAGTCGTATCTAGTGTTATTTGTTAACGTACTGTTAACCTGATAAACACCAGTCGTATCTAGTGTTATTTGTTAACGTACTGTTAACCTGATAAACACCAGTCGTATCTAATGTTATTTGTTAACGTACTGTTAACCTAATAAACACCAGTCGTATCTAGTGTTATTTGTTAACGTACTTGTCTGAAAAGTTTCTCTTGCTCTTCTTCTTCTATCTTCTTCCCAATAGTGTCTGTTGGAAGTAGAAGTAACAACATGTAGAACACAGCAATACCGATGTTTCCTTTCATTGTGTTTCTGTAAAACAACAAACATTATACGTCATAAAGTTACTAAGTGTACAAGAATAAATCTAGTTTAATGTTCACAGAAATGACTTTATACATTTAACGATGATACGTTTTCTAAAGAAATGAACAAGTTATAGATTTAACCTGAGGTACATCTCACGTTGATACCAATCGTCGTAAGTACTTTAGAATGTTTTGATTGCTTTACTACGATGCCTATGAAACATTTACCAATCTTGTGCCGGAATTATGTCAGGATGGCAACCAAAGAGAACAAGGAAGTTATGACGTATAAACATACGAAGGGGTTTGTTCTGAGAAGCACAACTTGTCACTTTTCTGGAATTGTTAAATTTGTTTATTCCAGCGGGAAATCCAGTAGATGTTAGACAAATATACACCTTTATTATGTAACCAATTCCAGGCTTTTGTTGTTTAAGTCGATTTAATGATCGACTCCCAATATATTTTTCAAATGTAAGAGTAATTTTATTTTCAGAATTTCTTCGAACGTGCTACTAGATATTACAAAAATGTTTTGAATATTCGCTGTTGGAAATATTTTCGGTGAGAAATATAATAAATATTCAAAGTGACACTCCATAACTGCAGAGTAGCAGTGTAAGTCACCGTTACCAGTTATAAGTCATCCTAACAAATTACAGAGTAACAATGTAAGTCAATATTGAAAACCGAATTGAAAACGTTTGGCATGAGTTGAAGACCAGGGTTCATCAGAGTCATCCGAAAAACTTGCAAAAGTTGGAGGCCTTCTGTAAAAAATACCAGTCAAGTACTGTCAAACAATCATGGAGGGCTATGAGGAGAGATTGCGCCAAGTAATTCACCTGAAAGGCTACACAACTGACCATTAAAGTAGACGCAAGAACACTTTCTGCCCTTTCTATGTTTGGATATTTGTTTATAAACAGTTTTTTGTCGTTCAATTTACATAAAAATGTATGTAGATGTGTGTTAGCATAATATTTATAATACACCATACTTTCATTATCCTGATCGTGATACTTTTTACGTTATGAGGAAAAAACTACTCACGACGCATCGGTACAAAAACTTTCTGTCGTAATTGTATTCTTGAGCCACGTAGCTTTTCCAGAACGTTTTAAAAATAACCTTATTTAAAGCACATATAATATATTTCTAATTCATTTCAATCAAGTGATATTTAGAGGAGCTAGGAGCATTTTTCCAATGCATATTTACGAAGTAGATCCTATAACTTCTAGATGACTAACATAGCAAGTGATAGATTAGGTGAAAGGAAACTAGTTAACAGCCAACTCTTGGGCTATTTTTTTACTACCGATATTCGGATTGAGTGGAACGTTATAACACTTCTACGGTTGAAAGAGGCAAGAGTGTTTGTTGTAGAGATTCGAATCCGTAAATTTCAGTCGAGTGTAATAATCAGTTGTTCATGCTGGACTCGAGATGGTGGGACGCCCCTGAATTTGTATAAAATATTACTTTCTATGACGCAGTGTAAGTCATACGATTCACGATCGTCTTAGTCTCCTCCACTGTGAAACACGGTACATTTAATTACCCCCATCATTGCCTGTGCCCCGGGAATCATTTTAATTTATGTAATGTTTTTAATTTGGACTTGTTTTTATCATTTTAATATCATATGCCTGATGTTTAAATTTACTGTTTCTATAACGGTTGTTTCTTATATACATACCTCCCCACCAGTTGCACAAGGATATATGGATGCCATAGGTGGGCAAAAGACAGAGAGCCCATTGTGCTTAATAACAAACAACAAAATCTATACATAATTTTATGACGTATCAAAACTGACAGGAAAATTAATTGGGTATTTTGAGATTTCACAACTCAAGCGACACAGAA
The DNA here is from genome assembly GCF_004210375.1 of Tachypleus tridentatus. Taxonomy (NCBI): domain Eukaryota; kingdom Metazoa; phylum Arthropoda; class Merostomata; order Xiphosura; family Limulidae; genus Tachypleus; species Tachypleus tridentatus. The sequence goes on along the minus strand of NC_134837.1, from coordinate 186,222,572 downwards.
GAACATCTTCCAAGAACATGTTCAAAATAACGGAAACTTTCATCTGGCTCGTGATTTGCCCTCTTCCGTTGAGATGATGAAATCCCTATACGGGTATCTCCGAGTTACTGAGGGAACCACTTACATGTAACAATAATCAGAAACAGTTCCTGGTGTTTCTTTATACAGTCCCAGGTACTAAAGCGGTTTTCATATTACACATGTATCTTACGACAAAACATAAATTCAGCACGAACTTGGTGACGACCCAGTCACGTGCTCTGGACGATACTAGTTGATCTTCTATATTTTTAAACATCCAAATATTCTCAAACTGCTTCGTAATGGTTAGAGAATTTTATAAATATATTAAAATCTTAAAACATTCTTTAACACAACACTTAACACATATATCTTATAAACAGAATTTTTCACAGAATTAGACAAAGGTTATAATGTCTAACACATAAAATATCTGCGTTACGAACTAGTGCTGTTAAGTAAAGATACCTTATTCAGAGAGATAAATGAAAATATGACAATCATCGATAAGTCTTTATTCGCATGTAAAATGAAATAATATTTCTCATATTCAAGCAGGAAAAAAAACGACTTAGCCGTATGTCACCCAAAAGATTTTCACTGGTCAAAATGATACAAAGGAGCCACAAATACTTCTCTTAAAATACGGTAAAACCGAAACATCTTACATTATCTGATTTTAGATTACGAGTTAGAAAACAATGAAGAAGTCCACTCCTTTTACCGATAACAAAAACGTTGACGCAGCAGTAGTAATAACGTGTAGATGAGACGAGTTCTCCAAAACAGATGTAGGGGTAACTTGTGTACACAAAATGAGTTCTTTTACAACGTAACTAGTAGTAACACGTGTAGACCAGATGAGTTCTCCATAAGAGTACTATTAGTAACATGTGTAGACCTGATTAGTTCTCCATGAGAGTACTATTAGCAACATGTGTAGACCAGTTCCGTATTCGTTACACTAAAAACATTTTTGCTATATTAACATCTTTTATTAGTTGTGCTTCTACTCTGAATACATCAGACAAAAGAAACCCTTGATACACAAACATCTTTTATCAGTTGTGTTTTTTATTATGTATACATTAGACTAAACACACCCTTGCTACATTAACATGTTTCATTTGTTGTGTTCCTCTTCTGTATACATTAGACTAAAGACATTTTGCTACATTAACATATTTTATACGTTGTGCTCTTATTATCTACACATTAGACAAGACTCCCTTGCTACACTGACATCTTTTATTAGTTGTGTTTTTATTCTGAAAAAAATTGGGTAAAGATACCCTTGCTACATTAACATGTTATTAGTTATGTCTATCTATTAGACTAAACACACCCTTGCTACCTTGACATCTTTTATTAGTTGTGTTCTTATTCTGAAAAAAATTGGGTAAAGAAACCCTTGCTACATTAACATGTTATTAGTTGTGATGTTATTCTGTATCTATTGGACTAAACCAGGGGTTCCCAACCTGTGGGTCGCGAAGCCTTGGCATGGGAGTCGCGTAGCCTTGTTAGAAGTAGCTTGGGATAACATTAATTTTATTTCATCAATTACATTTTCATGCTCTTACATTTTTTTTGTTTCGGTGCAAAGCAAAACGTGTGCTACGTTAGTTCAATGTCATTAGGTGATATTATGGGTGTATGTATGCGTGCCTGTGAGTGAATGTGCCTGTGTGAATGAGAATGTGTCTGCAACTGTATGTATGTGTGTACTAGTGAGTAGCGAGTATGTGAGTGCACGCGCATGTACGTATGCTTGTGTGTCTGTTTAGCTGTGATGAAGTGTGTTTGTGCTCGCTGTCGACACGTGAGTCACATGTCCGTTTCTGATTGGCAGGGGAGTCGCGTAGCCTTGTTAGAAGTAGCTTGGGATAACATTAATTTTATTTCATCAATTACATTTTCAGGCTTTTACATTTTTTTGTTTCGGTGCAAAGCAAAACGTGTGCTACGTTAGTTCAATGTCATTAGGTGATATTTTGGGTGTATGTATGCGTGCCTGTGAGTGAATGTGCCTGTGTGAATGTGAATGTGTCTGCAACTGTATGTATGTGTACTAATGAGTGCACGCGCATGTACGTATGCTTGTGTGTCTTTTTAGCTGTAATTAAGTGTGTGTGTGCAAGCTGTCGACACGTGAGTCACATGTCCGTTGCTGATTGGTGGATGACGAATCGCGCGACTGGCCACGCTCCTTTCCCTCCCAATACTTACCCCATCATTACTCTACCTGCACCCCCTACAAGTAGTCAGTGTAAAATCTACAGTTGCCAAAGCGTTCATTATTCAACATTTTTATTTTATTTTAACAAGGAGATAAGTAAGCAGTAGAGGTGAGTCGTATCCATGGCTAAACGGCGCAGATACTCAGAATGCTACCTCAACATTGGCTTCAGCACTGCTCGCCAACGACGGCACCGAGAAACCACAGTGTGTTTTGTGCCATGCTGTCCTGAGTGCAGAGTCAATGAAACCATCAAAACTCAAGCGTCATCTCGAGACGAAACATCCAGAACACGCAAAGAAGGGTTTGGATTTCTTCAAACGGTATGAACGGTGTCTTAAAAGCCAAAGAATCGATAGAAGTGGGTCGTTTCAGCAGCAGAGTGCAGGCGTAGTGGAAGCTTCATATGAGATTGCATTCGAAATTGCTAAACAAAAAAAGCCTCACACGATTGGAGAAACACTTCTTAAACCCTGCATGATGAAAGCAATAAATCTTATTCTTGGAGAAGCCAGTGCAAAGAAGATGCAGCAAGTATCCCTGTCAAATAATACTATACAGAGGCGCATTTCTAAAATGTCTATGGATGTGAAGGAACAGGTTTTGACTGAAATCAAGGGTTCCCCTTTGTTCTCCTTTCAGCTCGACGAGTCAACAGATGTAAGTTCATGTTCTCAGTTGCTTGTCTTTGTGAGATACATTAATTCAGGTGGCATCAAAGACGAATTCTTATTCTGCAGTGCACTTGAAACCACAACAAAAGCTGAGGATGTCATGGAAAAAGTTTCAACTTTTTTCAAGACGAAGATCTTCAATGGGAAAACGTGTGGGGGTTTTACGGATGGGGCACAGGCTATGCTGGGATCGAAATCAGGATTCCAGTCGAGAGTGAAGAAGCTAGCACCTCAAGCAAAGGGCATCCACTGCATGATTCACCGATATGCTCTCGCCAGTAAGACTCTCCCTGCCTCTCTGCAGGAAGTGCTTGAATCTGTAATCAAAATTGTAAATTATGTGAAGACTCAAGCACTCAACACTCGCCTATTCAAAGAACTATGCAAAGACATGAATGCTGACCACGAAGTCCTTCTCTTCTACACAGCAGCACGTTGGTTGTCGAAAGGAAACGTTATTAATCGTGTCTTTGAAATGAAAGATGAAATAAAGCTATTCCTGGAGACTCAAGAAAGGAAAGATCTTGTAGCTCACTTTGAAGATGAAGCATGGAATAAAAGGGTTGCGTACCTAGCCGACATTTTGACCACTGAACAAGCTCAATTTGAAGCTTCAAGGAAGGGAAACACATGTTCTCCTTTTTCAAGATAGTCTTCGGGCCTTTGTTTCCAAACTGCAGAAATGGCGTCATAAAACCAATCTTGGAAACATCACTATGTTTGAAAAACTTTGTGGAGTGACGGATGAGTCTCAAATCCAACTGGATCAGTTCCTCAAGGATGAGATTACCGAACATCTTCAGTCTCTAGAAAAGGAAGTCGAGCGTTACTTCCCTGAGCTATCACAGGAACAGGAGGCCCTGGTAAGGAACCCATTTCGTACTGAAATTGATGTATCCAGCATCCGAAATGATATCCAAGATGAATTTCTGGATCTAAGGAACGACTCTTCAGCTCATGTTCTCTTCAAGGTGAAATCCGTGACTCAGTTCTGGTGCGCTATGTATCAGTCATACTCCAAAGTCAGCATAATAGCTTTACGTGTCCTTGTTCCATTTGCTTCTACCTACTTGTGTGAGGCAAGATTTTCCACTCTTGTCAATATAAAAACAAAGAATAGGAACAGATTGGATGTTGGAGATGACATGAGACTGGCTCTAACAAACGCTCGGCCACGAATTTCATAGCTTGCTGCTGAAATGCAACATCAGGCATCTCACTAGCTGGGTTAGATAGCTGTTCAAACCTATGTTAATATTATTTTAAGAAATATATGTTCTTTTTGTGAATTCAGGTTGGACCAATGTGATTTAATTTGCTAATAAATAATTACAGAATTTTTAAATATTTTTTTTAGATGTTTCTTTCCCTCTCCTTCACAGAAAATACAAGAAAAATTAAGCTGCTGATAGTAAGCCCTAAGTAGGGGGTCACATGGGTTTCAAACTTTTAGGTAAGGAGTCGTGAGTGTCAAAAGGTTGGGAACACCTGGACTAAACACACCCTTGCTCCATTAACATCTTTTATTAGTTATGTTTCTAATCTGTATAGATTAAACTAAAGACACTCTTGCTACACTTACATCTTTTATTAGTTGTGTTCTTAACATTCTGTGTTCTGTGACCATTTCATCTAAAGATACTCTCACCATATGAATAATTCTTATTGGTACTGTTCCTGCTTTATAGTTATTAGGTTAAAAATATTCTTGCTAAAGTGAGAGCTTTTATTTGTAATTATGACAAGTTTTCTTTTTTACAGTTTTAGCAAAATGTGATGTAACAAAAAGAATGTGATTTTCATTATTGTTCTTGAAATGTACTTCATTGTACCAAATATATTTAACAGAATTTATATATCCATAGAAAGGCTTAAATCGAGCTTAGAAAAATAAGATATAGTATTTTTTATCGGGAAGAAATATTTATACAAAAAAATATTTTTTTTTGCATTTTTTTATTGATATCACTTGAAAGAGTTGTTTGTTGTCAACAGAACAAGTCAGACCCTTTGTTATACCATTCAAAGAGCTGTGAACAACAAACATATGATTTATCTGTGTACTCTTGTTACAACTAATCAGATTTAACTTATCTTACACCACTCTAGGAACTGTAAACAATAGCATATGATTTACGTGTGTAATCCTGTTACAGCTAAACAGATTTAACCTTTTCTTAAACCACTCTAGGAATTGTAAACAACAACCACATGATTTATGTATGTACTCTTGTTACAGCTAATCAGATTTAACCTTTCTTACCCCAATCTAGGAACTGTAAACAACAACCACAATTTGTTTTTGTGGTATTTTTTGTTTATTTTAGGCAGCTCCTTTGAAAACAATTGTTACTGAAAACCACTCGTTGTCTTGTGTGAGTCGTAATATTACATTGCTTTCAGTTAACATGGCTTCACATAGTGTTTTCAAACTCTAGTTTTTGTCCCTTGTCATTAGTTAAAACTGTTCAAGAATTTTGGAAGTCTTAATCTAAATTTACTGTTAAATATATAGAGCCACAGTTATCCTTTCTAGATCATTTTTTACCTAATTCAAAGATAAAAATCATATTGACAAATAAACACTTCTGAAAGCATAAAGGATACTAAACATGTATTAGAATCAGGTAATGAACTGACTGAAGTCTTGTGAAAAAAAACAAGTTTATAAATAAACTCTCCAGGGGTCATTCATGTTTAATATCTTTTAGAATTATCAATCGTCCAAAAATGTGGGTAGGTATTTCGATAAAAATATCATGTAACCTACATCACACAGGGCATCTGCTTCACACTCTCTTATTTTTCAACTTATTCATATTGACATTACTAAAATTATGAAAACAGTTTTAACTAGATAATCACTTTCTATAAACTTATGAGCAGCTGATACAGCTTTATGCAGATATTCAAATTTATCTCCTTTTACAGTACATATGTGATCAGCATCTCCTAGTGATCTAACTGTTGCCTCAAGAATTTCTTTTACAGCTTGGCATTAAACGTAGAACTCACCATATTCTACAATGGAAATTAAACAAACACTCAAAATAAGAAACACATATTATCATCCTATCCATGTTAACATGAAACACATCACACCAAACTGCAACACAAATACATGTATGAACAGAAACAAACACATCAGTATTTAGTAACTTGGTTTATAACAACTTAAAAGGTGTTTTAGCTTACTTTAGTTCAGAGATTCACAAATGTTACTTTCATTTCAATTCAGTTATCAGGTAGTGGTCAAAATCTTTTTTAAATGACAACAGAACCAAAGGAAGATATTACAAATTATCTTTCAGGTTCTGGTAATTGCAGATTTATGTCATCTGACAGAGTCTTACAGCAGACATTAAAAATAAACTCCACAAATTTTTGGTGAAAGTAGTGATCCTGGGTGTAAACTCCACAAGACTTTGGTGGAAGTAGTTATTCTGGATGTAAACTCCACATGTCCTTCATGCAATAGTGATAATGTATTAAACTTCAGAAGCCCTTGATGGAAGTAGCAATTCTGGATGTAAACTCCACATATCCTTCATGGAATAGTGATTATGTATTAAACTTCAGAAGCCCTTGATGGAAGTAGCAATTCTGGATGTAAACTCCACAAGTCCTTGGTGGAAGTAGTTATTCTGGATAAAAACTTCAAAAGTTCTTGATAGAAGCAGTGATTCTGGATATAAACTCCACAAATCCTTGGTGGAAGTAGTTATTCTGGACGTAAACTCCATGAGCCCTTGGGGGAAGTGGTGATTCTGGACATGATGGTATATTGCACAACTCTGCAAGAAGTTCCATTGTTGGATGTGTTGCTACACTCAACATGTTTCACCACTGTCTTTCAGCAATGATTCCATAATATAGCCCTCCTTCTTACCAAATGCACCTGTTTGAATTTTACTGTTGGAAGCAGGGTTCATTTGAGAGAACAAGATCTAGACTACTGAATATCTGTAAGAACAATTGCTTTGTGTGCTGAACATTTACTGAGGTTAAAAGGATTGCTATTTAATTAATAAGCAATCACAGCCTAGCATAATACACTGTGCTAAATGGCAACTCAGCTTCTGGGAGCTCCAGGTTTTGTAGTGATTGAAATGGACCTGGCAAACAAGTGCTTACTGTGCAGAGATTTTGAGGAGGAAAAGGATGTTCAGACCAACATAATATAGAGGTCAGATCCTCATCATGATAATGACATGCATGCATGCACGCACACACACCAAAAAGTCCAAGATCGATGACAAATTGCTTTATATGTTGCTTATTGTCTGAACATCCAAATCCACAACATGACATAAAAAACCTGAAATGCTCTTTTTATCTCCTATGCACAGTATACCCTAGGATGTAAATAGCAGATAATTATATGTGGGTTTATTGTTAATGTTCCAGGCTACATAACTCTTTTCAGATATTGATGTAGCAGGATACTGTATATTGTAGACAGCTTTAAAATTCTAGAGCAGAGAAATTAAATAAAAGCATGCTACCCTTGTAATAAGTAAAATATGATGAGCTAGAAAATTACATAGAAACATTTACATATTAGCATGATGTCATATTTTAAAGTAATTTAATGTGTTGTATTAAACTGCTGTGACCAGCTGTCTCTGTAAGACCTTAGAGAGGATGGTTAATGCTCATCTTGTTTGGTTCCTTGAATCAAACAACTTCCTCTCACCCAACCAGTGTAGGTTCCAATGACACCACTCCACCATGGACCAGCTGATTAGACTTGAAATGTCAATCAGAGAAGCCTTTCTCAAACAGCAACATTTTGTGTCAATATTCTTTGACATTGAGAAGGCTTATGTTACAATATGGAGGTATGGCATTTTGTGAGACTTCCAGATACATTGGTTATGTGGCCATTTGTACATCTATTAGTTATTGAGGTGAACCTTGTATGTATATGCTTTAGATCTGTTAGTTATTGACGTGACTATTGTTTGTATATGTTGTAGATTTATTAGTTACTGATGTGTGTGCAATATAGGTTTACTTCAAGTATGTATAACAAGTAGGTTTACTTCAAGTGTATATAACAATGTAGGTTTACTTCAAGTGTATATAACAGTGTAGGTTCACTTCGAGTTTCTATAACGATGTAGGATTACTTCAAGTATGTACAACAATGTATATTTACTTCACTAATGTATAATAATTTGAGTTAACTTAAGTGTGTATAACAATGTAAATTTACTTCTATAATGAATAACATGCAGTGTATGACAAGGTAGGTATACTTCATTAACATATCTTTGTTGTTTCAAAGGAAGCATTAGGTGTTTTCTACATCTAAAATTTAGACGAAATGTTACAATTTCCATCATTTGTTTCACTTTTAACCATTATTTATTTTCTTTGTCTTTCCATTCATAAAGCTAAACATTATCATAAATGTTTCATAACTGCATAAATAATTATTAACAATCTTTGAAGACATGTTTCTTGTTCTCAACCTTGTTTTAAAGAATCAAAAGTGTGATTATTTGTGTCTAAGCTTCTTATAACAATTGTTCCATTTTATCAACTAAAATAAAAAGGTAAATGAACATTTCTTAATACAAATATGTATAAACCAGTTCTTTGATAATCATGTGCTCTGATTCTCTGTTGAAAATTATAACCAAACCTGTTCTGGACAGATTGGATATGATCAAAGTGCCAGTCTAGGAAACATTTGTAGCCAGAGAGGAGTGGAAGTGTTTTTAGCAGACCTGCTTCACCTTCCTCTGAGAAGTGAAGTAGCAGATGCATGCATATGTATTGCTGTAATTCACCATCTAGCAAGTAAGCTGAGGGTACTTCTGTGAATAACACCAACATTCTTTATCTGTATCACACTCAGTAATGTAGAGAAGGGGTCACTGAAACGTTTTCCAGAGACCAAAAGTACACCAACATCTTCTATAAGTATCACATCTAGTCTTACACTAACACTACAGTCTTGGTGTCATGCACACTGTGTAACCTCCACTTGATACTGATGTGCACTCTTCACGTAACTCAATGAGATGCTTATTCCTACTCCATTTCTCAACATTCATCTGCCACTGGGTGACATGTTTTTATATGGTTTCATTAAAAACATTTTTCTTTACAAATGAATACAAGAATAAAAGCAAGCAAAAAGAGCAAACTTCTGATGAAAACAACAAATGAATTGGAACCATAACAAATTACTTACTTTGTTCATGTTCAACACTAATTTATATAGTCTTATAATCAGCAGTATCAGAATATGTTGTATACTTTTATAGTTCTAACATTACACTTTTATATGGTTTTTCAGTTAACACTATCAGAATATGTTGTATAATTTTATAGTTCAAACATTACACCTGTTTATATAGTTTTCCAGTTAGCACTGTCACTATGTTGCATAGTTTTATAGTTTTGACAGTACACTTGTTTATATGGTTTTTCCAGTTAACACTATCAGAATATGTTGTACAGTTTTACAGTTCTAATATTACACTTGTTAATGTCGACTTCCAGTCAACACTATGAGAATTTGTTGTATAGATTTATCAAGTATCTAGTCTTGTAGTAAATTGTGCTTTACGCTAACATGACCATTATTTATTTAATCTTCCAGTTAGTACTATTAGATTATGTGATATTGTTCTAAACTTACACTTGTTTACACATATTAAAGAGTTTGTTCACTTCATTTAGTTCATTAAACCATAATGTTTATAAAATGAAATTATTGTGAGTGTCTTTGAATACCATGGAAAATTATGTGTGTATATATATTTCACAAAAAATTGTTTGTAGTAATTAATGTCAGTTTGGTTTGACGTTTGCATCTTATAACTGAAATGAACTAATAATTCACTTTTAGGAATCTCAACTCAGAGGAAGACTAAAAACATTATTACTATTTAGTTTTATTTAAAGAAACAATAAACTGTTCTAAGTTAAAGTAACTATTTCTTCACACTTCTTCAACCAATTGACAGGTTTTAAAAATATTGGAAAGTTCTAAATTCTAATAACCTGATAATTTGTTTCATTGTTGTCAACTGGTAAGTTTATTTTATGATCATTATAATTTTTTCTCTGTTGTAGAATCGACATTTACTTGCAATACAAGAATTAGTGAGGTAAAAATTTTAATATTTTTTATAACAGTGAAATAGGATGTAACAATAAAACAAATGGTTTTTATCATGGTGAAATAGGACGTAACAATACAATAGATGGTTTTTATCATAGTGAAATAGGATGTAGCAATACAACAGATGGTGTTTATCATGATGAAATAGGAAGAAACAATACAACAGATGGTGTTGATCATGGTGAAATAGGAAGAAACAATACAACAGATGGTGTTTATCATGGTGAAACAGGAAGAAACAGAACAGTACAACAAATGTTTTTATTATAATGAAATAGGATGTAATTGTACAACAGATGGTTTTTAACATGGTGAAATGGGACAAAACAATGCAACATGGTTTTTATCACAGTGAAATAGGATGTAACAATACAACATGGTTTTCATCATAATCAAATAGAATGTAACAATACAACAGGTGGTTTTCATCTTAATCAAATAGGTTATAGCACGTACTGAATTCGCTCCAAGGGCGAGCATGTTTGTTGTGACGGGGATTACAACCCGTGACCCTCAAATTATTAAGAAATGCATTTCTCTTAGGAATACAATTTAATCATTTCTTGTCATCAAACACTCTGTTCTTAAGTTTACTTTTGGATACATTTATTCACATAGCATTGAAAATTCAGTGTAAAGTAACATGATTAACTAAAGTACAACAATACATTATTTCGCTCAAGACATACTTGTAAAGGTTAGTTCCCGGCATACATTTGTGAGATAAGAATTTACTTTTGTTGTGGAAGAAACGACCCAAACGTTTGTCCTTGGAGAAACTATCAGTTATTATGTAATGCACTATTGTTAAGATATGAGATGCTTACACAAGTTTTATCGTTTCTGTGACCCTTTAAATGAAATAGTAACCTGTTCTTCTTCAGAAACTTACAAACAGTGAAATATAATAATAAAACATGTGTCCTGAATTTATATTTATTGGCTAATTATTTTGATCTAAATTTTCTTCAGTAATTGCCGAAAACTTATAAACTCTCTTATCTAGTTTCAGCATTTAGTTGATAGCTCCGATTGAAGTTATATTAGCAAAATAATTGGCACATAAAGAAAGACATTAGGGATGTATAGCTAATAATATAGTTTATTATAGTTATTTACAATAATAGTAATAAACTCCACAAAGCTAAAATTCATGTGTAATAAACTTTGTGTTTAGTGGCAATCCTACTGAACTGAGTAGCTCTTTCGAAAATCAACAATTGTTACATTGGGCCAATTCTAAATTTAAATATATGTTAATATATTGTTCTAGTGATGTAAACATCAACATCACTTCTTAGTTATTATTGATATCACTGATTGGTTGTTAATATATAGTTATATTAATCTAAACAACAACATCACTACTTAGATATACTTCACATTACTGATTGGATGTAAATATACCGTTATACTATCGTAAACGTCAACATTACTACTTAGTTATACTTGACATTACTGTTTGGATGTTAATATATAATTATAGTAATGTAAACATCAACATTACTACTTAGTTATACTTGACATTACTGTTTGGATGTTAATATATAATTATAGTAATGTAAACATCAACATTACTACTTAGTTATACTTGACATCACTGTTTTGATGTTAATATATAATTATAGTGATGTAAACATCAATATTACTATGACTTATGTATATTTAGATATGTGTGTACATATTTGTATATATTCTGACAAAATTGTGACTTATCTATATGTACATGTGTGTGTATATATGTATGTATACTGATGAAACTGTGACTTATGTATACATACAAAAATATGTGTGCATAGATCTATGACTTGTGTATATGTACATATATATATATTTATGCTATTAAAATATGACTCATGTGTATATACACATATCTGTGCGTGCATACACGTATATATACTGATAAAAGTACGACTTGTCTTATGTAATAGTACATGTATGTGTATGTATACATCTATATATACTGACAAAACCATGACATGTCTTATGTACATGTACATATATGTGTAACTATACATGTATATATACTGACAAAACTATGACTTGTGTGAGGTATATTTACATGTATACACATCTAAACGTCTAATAATGAACGTATACTGAATGAAGAAAGATTATAAAATCGTATAACCCGTGCGCTCTTTCTAAAGGTAGACCTTTCTTTCATTGGATCAAACTTAGAATAAGTCATTTACTCGTGTGATGGATTGTACAAGGTAGTAGTGCAGAACTCTCTTAATCAGTGGAACTGACGACCAACTTAACCTTTCAAGCCTGCTACCATCTATGTAATTTTACGTGCACTAATCTCCATGACATTTTTCATTTGATCTCTCAAAAATCATGTTACTTAAAGAGATTTATCATAGTAAGAGTAAATCATAACATAATTGAAATGTTTAATTTTGTAGATATGAGTTTACTTACGACTGCTTTTTATGCTATGACGTCTTAAAATTATCATAATATTGCATGTTTAAATAGAAAAAAAACATTGTAAAACCAAAATCGAAAAAGATTAACCGCTCATATGTGATGGCGAGTAACTCTGTACAAAGCATTGGACACTTTAACCACATAGTTATTATTAATAACTAAATTTCATGCTGATAAAATAACTTTTTAAAAATTTGTTTCATAAAAGAAACTGTTCAAAGAGTGGTGTAATATCAACCTGTAATTAAATCTTTATTGTCCTTGTTTTTTTAGAAGATTTTATTTACCGATCTTCAAAAACATACATGAAGCATCCATTAAACACTTGTATAACGGCGAATGAAAACCTTAAACATATTGCGATGTGAAGGTTGTTGAATCAAGTAATTAGTAAATGTATATATTCTGCTCTTTTAAGGGTGATTTAAATTTATAGTTATTTATTGTGTGCATCACATTGTATAAATTATACTTCTTTTAGTACTGAAAATTACACTCTGTAACAAAATATTTACTTTTTCTTGTTCCTGGGCAGAAATTGTTATTTCCCAATTACTTATTTCTAAAATACATGGAGAAGACCTATTTTTCTCTTCAAGCTTTGCTTTTGTGACCCGGGAGCGTTTTACGAAAACGTGATGGGAGACTATATTTGGGGGCTGATACGTGAAAGTGATTTACGTTATAGTGGTGAACGTCGAAAAACTATTCACTTTTAATCATGTTTGTATAACTTTAGTGCAAATACATGTAAATATTGATTCGTATGTTATTTATTCAGACCTTATGTAAATGAAAATGTGTAAATTTTCCCGTTTTTGCATAGGTTTAAAATAGGTTAATTTCCAAACTTCATTATTCAGGCCACAAAAGCAAAGTTTGAAGGGAATGGCCATTTTTTAACATACGCAATGAAAAGAAATAACACATACAATCCAGGAACAAAATTTGCGTTACATAGTGTAATTTATTATACGGTTGAGTAAGTTAAAATTAACATATTGTTCTTTTAGAAAAAAAACAAAAAACACCTATTTTTCTCTTCAAACTTTGCTTTTGTGACCTGGTGGCCCGCCATGGCCAAGCGTGTTAAGACGTTCGACTCGTAATTCGAGGATCGCTGGTTCGAATACCGGTCGCGCCAAACATGCTCGTCCTGTCAGCCGTGGGGGCGTTATTATGTGACGGTCAATCCCACTATTCGTTGGTAAAAGAGTAGCCCAAGACTTGGTGGTGGGTGGTGATGACAAGCTGCCTTCCCTCTAGTCTTACAATGCTATATTAGGAAAGGCTAGCGCAGATAGCTCTCGAGTAACTTTGCGCGAAATTAAAAAACAAACAAACAATTTTGTGACCTTGTAATGTAACATATTAATGTATTAGAGTTATAAATAGAGAAAAATTAGAGAAAATTAGTTATAAATAAGTTGAGTTAAGCATCCTTTTAAGGTGAATCAATCATAACTGATTTAATTAATTAACATTAAGCATCCGTTTTTAGGACAGATTAATTTGTGTAAAGAGTTCTTTTATGACGACTTAATTAACTAATGAATTGGAATAAGAGTTACACTGTAACCTATTTTATAAACAATAACCTCTGGAAATAGTCAAATCATTCTATTATATTGTTACAGATATAGAACAATTATAAAATACATTGTAACCCATTCATTAAACAGTGACCTTTGGAAATAGTCAAATCCTTCTATTATATTGTTACAGATATAGAACAATTATAAAATACATTGTAATCCATTCTTAAAACAGTGACCTCTGGAAATAGTCAAATAATTTTATTATATTGTTACATATACAGAACAATTATATAATACATTAAAACAGTGACCTCTGTATGCGTCTTTACGCTATAGGTACAAAGCTCTTCTTTCAACTGTACAATTTGCACTACACTGCTGACGAACATGGTTATGGAGACATGTTTACTGAACAGTCAACAGTACGAAACTCGGGTGCCAAGAAACCTAGACGCCAGGACCTATAGAAGTAAATAGGTTAAATCAGCATAGAAAATGATACAAGCAAGATATGTTCTGTGATTGGTCGACTGAGTATCATATTCAGTGATGTCGAGAAACCCACTTGTTGAGAAATTTATATGCAAAAACGGCTCGTTTGGGTTGAGAAAATATTTTATATAGAAGAGCGAACAACGTTTCGACCTTCTTCGGTTCACCGCCCTCTACATTCCGACACTCAGTTACATTGCCTCTTTCAAACATGTGGTCAGCTTCCGGTCAGCTACCCCTTTCTTTGTGAACCTGACGATGACCGAAAAAGGTCGAAACGTTGTTCGCTCTTCTATGTAAAATATTTTCTCAACCCAAACGAGCCGTTTTTGCATATAAATGAGTATCATATTATATCGAAGAGGTACATTTCCATATTTTATTGATCAATTGACTAACACATATAAAAAACATGCATTTTAATTTTGATTGGTTCACTGAATAAAGTGTTGCAAACACAGGCAACATGTTTGGGGTGTTTCATGGTTTTAGACGATTGAATTCTATCAGCGCATTATCCGTCGTACCCAAGTAAATTATTACAACATGTACATATATATACATATAACAGAAGAAACAAATATTCTTTAAGCAGCATATTGTGTGTTTATGTTTTATATATATATATATATATATTACTACTAATTTCTTCAACGCTTATCAGAATCTCCTGTTTGTGTTATTTATATATATATTACTACTACTTTCCTCAATACTTGTCAGAATCTCATATTTGTGTTATTTATATATATGTTACTACTAAGTTCTTCAACGCTTATCAGAATCTCCTGTTTGTGTTATTTATAAATATATTACTACTAATTTCTTCAACACTTATCAGAATACCGGGTTCGCGCTACTAATATACACATTACTGTAAATTTCTTCAACACTTGTAAGAATCTCGTGTTTGTACTATTTATATATATATCACTACTAATTTACTCAACACCTGTCAGTATCTCGTACTTGTGTTATTTATATATTATTTCGAAAAAATTCAACATTCGAAAATAACTCGTTACTCAAAACTAATAATTAGTGTTGTTATACACTACTGTATTCTAAACTCTGTGAACAATACTCACATTACTCAACACTAGTAATTAGTGTTGTTCTACACTACTGTTTTCTAAACTCTTCAAACAATACTCACGTTTCTCAACATTAGTAATTACTGTTGTTCCACGCTATTGGAATAGTGACAATAGTGATGTTAATCAAAACTACCTGATTCTAAACTCGTCAAAACAATTCTTACCCTACTCAACACTAGCAATTAGTATTGTCTTACAGTACTGTATACTAAACTCTTCAAAAAATACTGACGTAACTCAACACTAGTAATTAGTGTTGTTCTACACTAATGGATTCTAAACTCTTACACCGATTCTTCTGCTTAAACAATCTATCAAAGAATTTTTACGTTATTTAACACTGTTGGATTCTGAGCTCCTCAAACAACAGTTACGTTACTCAAAACTAATAATTAGTGTTGTTCTACACTACTATATTCTAAACTCTTCAAATAATAGTTACTTTAATAAAGACTAGTAGTTATTGTTGTCCTACATTAGTAGATTATAAAGTTTTCAAACAATACTTACGTTACACAACACTAGTATTTAGTGCTGTCCTAATCTACTGTATTCTGAACACTACAAACAATACTTAAATTTATCAACCCTAGCAGTAAGTGTTGTTGTACAATACTGTATTCTAAACTCTTCAAACAATACTCACGTTACTCGACACTAGTAACGAGTGTTTTTCTACACTACTGTATTCTAAACTGTTCAAACAATACTTACGTTACTCAACACGAGTAATTAGTGTTGTCCAACACTACTCGAATCTAAACATTTCAATCAACACTTATATTAATGAACACCACTGGATTCTACACTCTTAAAACAATACTTACAATATTTTTTGATAATATTCCATACGTAGGACCTCAGACAACAAAATAATTTTTTTCCACAGGTTTTTTCTCCATATGATTGAGGATTAGCTTGATTTGATGCATCTTTTCAATGATTTGAGCTGTGTTATATTGACTCTCTTCTTCTGAAATCATTCGACAAAAACGAATATTCGAAAAACAATTCGGAAAATTTCGTTGTATTACAATGTAACAAATATAGATCAGTTTAACTGCAACTGATACCACTTCTAAGCTTGCCGTTATTGACTGGCATAATTTATCAATTGATGTTATTTCTTGAACGATATCAGAAAAGAAATTTTTAATAACCGCGTTAATGAGGAAAGGAAGAAGACTCATCAACTCTGATCTATCAGATGTAACTTCTGTCGTTACAGCAGAAACGGCGGGTGTGGATATTATAACCAGATGTAACAACCTCATGGTCGTCCTAAAATGAACACAGTTTTGTTGGGTTAAACAGCAGCTATGTAATCACTATTAGGATATTTTGTTATAAAAACTACTAAATGTTTGATAAGGTTAATTATTTCTTTGAAAAATAAAAATTGACATTCATTTCTCAAAGCCTCCACTTAATTACATATTTTAATATTATAATAATATTTCAAATTACATATTTTAATATTATAATAATATTTCAAATTACATATTTAATATTATAATAATATTTTAAATTACATATTTTAATTTACCTCACAAAATATCAACGACTCTGTTAATATTACATTGGTCAGATGATGTCATGTTCACTGAGGTATAATAAAACACATGTCCATTGCAGTAGAAAATTATCAACTTTAAGATTCTTTTCTAACAAGTCCAAAGGTCGGTGAGAAATTGCTATTGTATGTGTAACTATAATAATTCCGTCCGACATCACACGTAATTGGAAATGTCATATCTAAGTAGGTTTCCAACACCTTGTTCTAATAATAAACGCTTCTAATGTTATACAGTATGATGGGAATGTATTGGGTTTGCAGTTTGTTCATGAATTAAAACTGCGTGAGAATTCCAGATTATTACGTAATCACCCGCTCCCAATGGAAAATAGATATGAAAATTAACAAATCATAAACGTAGCTTACAAGAATGCCTTCACTTGTTCTGTCTGGTACACGAACCACTGAACTATTTGTAAACGTCTGATCTAAAAAACTGTTCAGCTTAGTTTTACATAAAAAAATGCAAATATGATTACGAGAACACGTTTAGGATACTTGCATTCAACTTTACGTGAATAATCCTATACTATCTAAAAACAACACTATGTCCTTTGTTCTGTTACAACTAGACTTTTGTCCTATCAACGAACTTTCGATCTCACAAAGAAAATAATTAATATATGTACATTGGTGGTATTACATCAATATTGGTTTCTGTTTACATATTTTGGATGTAACTTTTCGTGTTAAGTGACAACCATGTATGACTGCATTACAATCCCAGCGGCAGAATCTATGCTACTATCGGTGGGCGGAAGGTAACGGAAGGCAATATCGTATACTCACTGTTATAAATCACTGCATATAAATTATTATTTGTAATACCCATTATTTGGGCTAAGAAAGAAAATTGTGTGTATCAATTGTTTTTGCCAATATCACGCTGTTTAAAATCATAACACGTTATATAATAAAGTGGAAACTCGTCCTGGATAACATGGATTACGGTCTAATTGAAATCATTCGTAATTCAAGTGATACCGAATATATTTAGAAGTATATAGATTTTCCTGAATTGACAATAAAAAGCAATTAATATTTTTGTAGATCTCTCATATAAATAATTTCTTATTTATTTAAAGATATAATAAGCAAAATG
This sequence comes from Tachypleus tridentatus, assembly GCF_004210375.1. Classification (NCBI taxonomy): domain Eukaryota; kingdom Metazoa; phylum Arthropoda; class Merostomata; order Xiphosura; family Limulidae; genus Tachypleus; species Tachypleus tridentatus. Next base: position 186,204,256 of record NC_134837.1, on the reverse strand, counting down.
TATATACAACAATTTGTTTTATTCTGTAAAGTAATGATAAATATATAAACCAAAATTTTCGGGCGAGTGTCACTTCAACGTCAGAAAAATCATGAAAGTATAGAACAGTCTAAAATTATCTATATCACTGTTTTGGACCTGCAACAGAGTATATTTATGTCAAATTGCATGTAAATCGCCCGAAATCAAAGTAATTATCAAATACAAAATATGAGAAAAATTAAAAACCTTACAGTTATGCTTTTTGTGGGCTTATGAAAAAAAGTGCAGGTTCATATTTTCTGTTTGTCAATTAATGGTACCTGTCGAAATGTATATTTCTATCAAAGCCCATATAAATTGGTAAAAAAGACCCAGAATAGGCAAATCTAGCTTTTTGTGTCTTTTTACAAATTATACGCATCAAAATTTATATTCGTGCTAATATTCATCTTGATTGCTGTACATATAACCTCACAGGAGCTCAAATTACACATTTTTGTTGTTTTTACTTTTGAATAAAATCCTTAGAAAGGCCCAAATAAAATGAAGGAAAAGGTGTTTGGGAATATTGGACCTACCAAGTTTCACGTTAATTCGCCGAGAAATGAAGGAATGATGGTCGACTGAAAACTGTTATGACAAAGAAAGAAAAATGTTCATCGCCAATAACAACATGTAATAGTTTATCTCATAATGATGAGAAAATAACTTGAAGTAATAATGTATTAAAGTGACGGCTGGTATAGATATTATGTGGTTGAAACGTTGTTTTTGTATTTTATTTTAATTATAAGGTTTTCAATGCCCATATCAGTCATCCCTACAATACATTAGTAGTTTATCTGCTCTTTTTGCTATTAACAACGAGATCTAAGTAACAACAGTTATTATGTTGTGTACATCTTATACAAAATGATGTAGAATTACTACATTCTAATGTTTTACGACAAACCTAGAATTGAAAAGTTTACTTTCGAAGGTCTGAAGCTGGAATTGAAGGAGCGACGTGAGGACAACCTAATACACAAATACTTCCGCTATTTTCTAATTTTACAGACCTCAGTGGTCAGTAAAAATAGGTTAAGGTCAAGTGTGAACAGTCTCGGCTGGTTCATTACTAACAGTAACGTTAGAAAGCCCTTATTGGCTCGAATAGCAGGGAATAAACGTTCTCAAATATATATACAATAATTGAAGGGGGTGAACTGTAAATTTGGTTATTTTGGACTCCATACAATTAACAAATAAAAAAATGAGATTCTGGCAAAAATGCGATATTACAGTTTGTTTGTTTGTTTTTGAATTTCGCACAAAGCTACTCGAGGGCTATCTGTGCTAGCCGTCTCTAATTTAACAGTGCAAGACTAGAAGGAAGGCAGCTAGTCATCACCACCCACATCCAAGTCTTGGGCTACTCTTTTACCAACGAATAGTGGGATTGACTGCACATTATAACGCCCCCACGATTGTAATAGGTAGGTTAGGACTAAAAATAAATGCACTTCAAAAGTAAAGAACAACGAGAAGTGAAGCAAAAACATGCTGAATAAGGTTATAAGATATTTCTTTATGAATTTATAAAAAACAATGTAAAGATTATTATAGTTTTTAATTTCACTTCAGCTGTTATGACTCTGCGTTATTATACGAAAATCAATTATTCCAATATTTTTTCCAATTGTGTGTTGTAATAACGTACCACGTATAACTCAGCTCACGTTATGATTGAATAGTTTCAAGTAGTAACGTTTCATGTATAACACAACACAGTTTATGATTGTACTTTAAACTTAAGGCAAGCTATAATTTGTAGATTCTCAAGGTTCATATGTAGTAGTTTCTACAAACTTTAAAATATCGTGACTGAAATTTACTTAAAAACAGTTTCCCAATCACGATTTTCACAAACTGAGTGTATGTAATTGTACGGTAGTATTCAGTATAATAAATTTACTAATACTTATAGTTCATTCAAAAATTCCGAAAATTTATAATGTTAGGAATGCAGTTCTTGTATTATGAATAGACAAGTGTCAGTAATATCTATAGACCAGATACAGGTATGTTATTATAAACGGACAAATGTCAGCAACATCATATAATATCTATAGACAAGATAGTGATTTGCTATTATGATTAGACAATTGTCAGTGATATCCATAGACGAGATACAATCTGTTGCAATGTAAGTGGAGAGACAAGACTATTTATAAGTAAAATTAACCCTTTACACCTTACTTTAAACAATGAAGGTAATGTTTATCAGATGATTCAGTTTCTAAATAATTCATATTTCGTTCAGTCTTACTACTATCATTTATACATATTTACTGTCAGAAACAGAAGATTATAGCATTCGGGACAGCTTAAATGGGTTATGATGAAAATATTATCGAAGTTGAGCAACGTTTTGAAAAGATTATATTACCATCTGGTACAAGTTATTTACATAAACTGTTGAATGTATATATACACCTTCGTGCAAATTAATTGAAACAAATGGTCATTTTACAATATTTTCAGCATGGCGGCTGGTGTAGGCTCGCTGGACTCGTTGATTTCCTTTAATAGTCATTTTTCACACAGACGGCGTCATTAGCTGTGTTTCGCAGTACGGCCGATCTATTTTTTGGGATACATAACAAAATTTTGAGGAATATTACGTCATTCGAAATTGCGTTAGAAGGGCAAGGAGACCAGTCAAAAAACAACTTCTTACTAACTCAATGAAGAAAAAACCGTATCAATGGGGTCTAAAATACAAGAACTAAACGCAAGAACAGAGGAGAAAGGTGTTATTCAGTAACGAGACACATTTCTTCGTACAGGGTCAAAGAAGTCTGCATGTTCGCAGATCTCCAGGTGAGAAACTTCGAGAATCTCACATCAATCAATTCGTAAAACATCCCTTGAAGATGTTTGGGGCTTTTCAGCTACTAGGGCATCGGAGGCTTACATATTGTAGACGGCATGATGCGAGGACCACAGTACATCGATGTTTTGCAGAGAAGAATCGTTCCAGAATTGAAAAAGAGATTTCTAGATGGATCTGGCATTTTTCAGTAAGATTAGGCTCTGTGCCATACATCGAAACTTGTGAATAATTTTATGACTACAACGCGAATAAAGGTACTGGACTGGCCTGGAAACTCTCCAGACTTAAATCCTATTGCAAATCTTTGGGCGATTTGAAAAGAAAGACTTCGGGGAAAAAACTGTACTACGATAGATAAGCTAATTGAGGCTATAATTGAAGTGTGGTACCGCGATCCAAAAATTAGTAAAGATTCCAGTCAACTCGTGGACTTGATGTTAAAACGGATTAATGATCTTCTGAAAAATAAAGGCGATCATATCATGTGTTAATTTGTGAGTAATTTTTGGATTCTCAGAAATAAAACGCAAAAAAAATGAAAAAATCGTAATTTTCCGTCTTGTTTCAATTAATTTGCATAAGGGTGTAGTAATCGAAGAGAACACATGACCGGAGATTGCTTAACACTTTAGTAACGGTATTTTGACGCTCTGAGATGTTGGTTAAAGTAGGATTATTTTGTTTCATTAAGATAACCTATTCTATTTTCTGTTTCTTGATTTTGGTTGTTTGTATAGAATTATGGTGTTTTATTTAGATATGATGTGCGTTTCTTTAGGCTGTAATGATCGTAAACATAGGAAGTTTTTTTTTAGTTTATGATAAATCTGGTTTACAATTCACTACCGGTTTCTCCAATATAAAATTTTGAAAAATTGTCGGTACTGTGTGATCCTGTAGAGATTTTATCTAGCAATAATTTTAATTTAGAGTTCGGTTTTTGGTGTGGATTTGAAGACAAAATGCTTACAATGCAAAGTGTAGAACACATAAAAGTTAAGCAAAAATGTTTTATCAGAGAGATGTGGCTCATTGTTCTGATAAATGAGAGTCTTCAAATTTAAAGATAGCAATTTCAAAATTATTTTCCATGTTTAGATCCACATTGGTGTGAGAGTCGACATTTTCTACACTAGATTTTATCAAGTCTGTATAAGTTTAGAGGCAGAGCTGAGGTGCTTATTGAGCATAGATATTCAGCCAAATTTCACGAAACTTGTTGATGAAAACCTTCATCATTTTTCACATTGAAGATTAGTTGAAATGAAATTATTTTGATTAAACTAACATCTTTCAATAGAAATATACATATTTTAATAGTGTGGCCAACGTTGTTTTCATTAGCCACAGTTGTGGCCACTATGAAAAATACGTTGCCCACCCTGGTCTAGGTAGACACAGCAGATAGTCCGACATGGTTTCGTTATAAGAAAAAAACACATAGACATTTTATCCGATCATTAAAGAGCCTTTATTTTTATTCCAAAGTAATAGTTTATAGGATGATATATTTAGAAAAAACTAAATACATTTAGAAACTTGATTACATATTTCAAACTAACATTTAAGTTCATCGTTTACTGAAAGTTGTTAGTATGTTTGCCTGTTCACATACACACAGTACGATTGAGCCAGATGGTTAACGTGTAACAGGCATGTGGCCATGCCGGCCACACCGTAGGATGGTTCATAAGTTCATCAAAATAATATTTTAAATATCATCAGAACTTTACAATACTATACAGTGTTTTCTTTTATAACAAAATTCTGTAAATATCATAACGAGAAGTCTGAATTACTTGTTCTTCTTCCTTCTGATAATTCAAAAACCAAACCAATATCTCTAAAGTGACATTAATTTCGAACGGAGTATCTGCTTTTAAAAATATTTTGTACCCATATAAAACAGATGACGCTACTACTGGGTTTATATTTAAATTGGTTGGTGCAGTTCCTGTCGACTAATAACATCGAATCGCTCACCTCATGCTTAGTATTGCTGGCGCACAAGAATACAACTAATATTGAAAGAAAAATTAAAAAAAAGGGAGTAAATGTTGGGATTGCACTTACATCATTCCACAGGTAAGAGTTAACACATAGTGTACTTAAATGATTCCACAGGTAAGAATTAACAAATAGTATACTTTCATCACTTCACAGGTAAGAATTAACAAATAGTATACTTTCATCACTTCACAGGTAAGAATTACACATAGTATACTGACATCATTCCACAGATAAGAGTTAACACACAGTGTACTTAAATTATTCCACAGGTAAGAATTAACACATAGTATACTGACATTATTCCACAGGTAAGAATTAACACATAGTATTTGTTGATGTATATATAAGCTGTAACTCGTCTTATGCATGAGATAAACGTTACAATAAAGTTTTACTTTCACGACATTATTACAAATAATATATTTGACAATATGGCTTCATATTGAGCTAAACGTGTATTTATGCATATACACAAAATTATAAGAAAATATGAACTAGTAACTTATTTATCCCTGTAATGGCACAAGGTAGAAATGAACTCTGAGAACAATTCAGACGTCATTATTGTAATTGACAAACTGAAATTTTCGAATTGGCTACTGTCTATAAGGTTTTACGCGAACTATGGGCATTCTCTTGTTCATTTCTCATTCAGAAAATGAATTATTTAAAAAATGTATCATTTCAAGAGTAATTCATATAGGTAAATGAAGTGGATAACCTTTAAGATTTTAGCGTACTTATGACTGACTTTAGTCTATAATGCTTTAAAATTGCATGTTTACACACACAACCGACACAAACAACAAAATAAATTTAAACAATATTATATTATAAATTGTTAAAACCAAAATAAAGCAGGTTAGCCACTTATACACGATGGAAAATATCTAAATACTTAATACTTCAACCACATAATTTTTATGCATTAACTAAATTCCATCTTTGAAAAGTAATTCGTTACATAAGTGACGAAATTTGAAACTGTGATTAATTCTTTACAGTTTTGACTATTACAAGAAGTTTTTATTTTCTAACATTCTTTTTACAAACCTCGAAAAATACATACGGAACATTACTTCAATATGTGTATGAACCTTAAACAAATAAATTGGAACTGTTCGATAAAATGTGTTAATCGTATTAAATATTTCCTTGATTACCATGTGTGGAGATGACCTTGGAAGAGCAAATGTAATAGGACAACCTCTGATTCTCATGTTTTATAATTAGACAAATATTCAGCTGGAAACTAACAAATGAAAGGGAAGAAGTCCAGACGAACCTAACCTTATCAGGCCTACTAAAACCTAAACTTGATGACAACTGTGTGTGAGTATCTGAGTATTTGTGATGTGTTTATTTACTGAAATATAATGAAAAAAAACCCACAAAGTTTGTAGATATTGATAGAAACATATTTATTGACTGTCAGATAACGTAAACATACTCATACACTACGAATATATATATATTGGTAAGAAGACATAATACTATCTAGACATTACTAAAATACTCGAAATACTTTGAAAAGTTTAGAACTGTTTACTTAATATGGCTTTAGCTTTCTTGGTTACACCTCAAATTCAGATACTTTGTCAGAGTGCCATCTGTATAATAACAATAAAACGTGATATAGTTTAGCTATTATTACTATGGGATATTTAAATATTAAATCATTTTCTGTACTACAACAATACAACATGTTATAGTTTGACTTTCAATATTCTGTGATATTTAAAATAAAATCGTTTTTTGTATAATAAGAATAAAACATAATATTGTTTGAGTATTAATATTATGTGACCATTCAATAGAATCATTCTAAATATGACAATGAAAATGTGATATATGAATTGCATACCTATTTTTGTTAAATTTCAAACATACTTTTATCGATTGTACAGAGTAAAGATTTTGTTTACTTTGCCACAATGATCCTCCAGGTTTACTAGTTTACATCAACCAGTGAAGTAAGAACATCGCGAGAACATTTATAACTGTTATACGCTACAAAGAACGTGATTTAACTAATAAAACATTTATGAAAGAACTGCCAATTTTATGAAAATAAAAAGAATTCTGTAAGGTACAAGCTCATGCAGGGAATTCTGGTTTATATAGATGAGAGAACAAATAATATAGACATATATGAATGCAACTGTTGGATTTTGTTTTTTATTAACAGAGGTTCTGTTATAATCTGGGTATTGATGATGATGTTTCTTTTTCTCTTAGATGACTGTCACTGGGTGTGTGTTCAAAGACACGACATGGAGGTTTTATACTTTCTCGCAAGTAGTGAAAACCTGCTAAACTTCAGACTTAGAAAGCAATACTTAATAAGAATAACAAATGGGAAAATGCGTCATAATAGTTAAAAATAGTAGAAAATATAGTGGTCAATAACATTTAAAATACTAGAAAAGATAGTGGTTAATAACATTTAAAATACTAGAAAAGATAGTGGTTAATAATAGTTAGAAACAGCAGAAAGGGTAGTGATTAATAATAGTTAGAGGCCCGGCATGGCCAGGTAGTTTAAGGCGTTCGACTCGTAATCTGAGGGTCGCGGGTTTGAATCCCCGTCGCACCAAACATGCTCGAATTTTCAGTAGTGGGGGCATTATAATGTTACAGTCATTCCAACTATTCGTTGGTTAAAGAGTAGCCAAGAGTTGGCGGTGGGTGATGAAGATTAGCTGCTTTCACTTTAGTCTTACATTGCTAAATTAGGGACGGCTAGCACAGATAACCCTTCAGTGGCTTTGCGCGAAATTCAAAAACAAACAAATAATAATAGAAACAGCAGAAATGATAGTGGTTAATAATCCTCGAATGAAATGACTAATAATATATTTATTGTACTGCTTCTAGCACGGTCTACTATTTTAATCTACTGAACAGTAAAATTCTTACCTACCTATGCCAAGGGATTGACTGTCACAGTTAAAACACACTCACGGCGAGAAATGTTTCGTGTTTTCAAATTTGGGTCTCCAACTATGAAATACAGAATACAGGGATCTAACGCAGCGCCAACATGTGTGGTAGTGATAGCAAGAAAAGGAGAAATAGTTGTAACGGTTGATAAATCAAAACCTATTATTTGTCTATGTACAGAAACTCCATGCACATGACCTATCTGTTTGTCCATAGTATCTGTCTGTATTGATCTGTTCGAGTGTCTGGAAAGTTCACCTGTGCGTAAATGATGTTTCTCTAACCAATAAATAAATCGGTATAAACGCAACATGGTCCCACATTTTCGTCGTAAGGTTATCCCAACTATTAACACAATTGCCATTTCTTGGCAAGGATACAAGATATTTGTCTATATTAAAAGTGTAAGTTCTCAATAGGTTAATAAAACCTAACTACAAAATTTACCTGTTAGCGTGGTCTGCAGCAGGAGTATATTCCACATACAGCACTGTGAAAATAGTCCACATATTCGTGACTGAAACACGTTGACCTACACCAACCTCTGTTGCCAGCACAGGAATGGTTATCAGAAGCTTTACATAGCTAAGAATTCACCAGCGAGAAAAAAAGTGTAAATCCAAGTTTTACCTTAATATGTTTATTACTTGCTGTCCTTTCGTTAAATAAGCATTAAAACAAAACATACAATAAGCTGATTTCTGTAAAACTAGTTATTTTGACTACAGAACAACTTAGAAAGGATACAGGCTCGTCTTATATTTGCAGCAGTAACGGCAGCGGCACCAACCTAAAGCGAACCAGAGCAGCCCAAACTGAAGGCCCAACAGTTGCTCCAATGTAAATTGCTGGAATTAGAGGATTTCGTTTCACAGCAAAGGAAAAACAACTTTATCAAAAGAAAGAGAAATCGACTTTAAGACCATTAATAAAATTACAATAATTATCACATATAATAAAAGAGAATATTCACAAAAATATAAAACACGAGTGGAAACAAAGAGAAGTGTCTTAACAACAATAATAATCAACGTACTGTTAACCTGATAAACACCAGATCATTGTATCTTGTGTTATTTGTTAACGTACTGTTAACCTGATAAACACCACTCTCGTATCTTGTGTTATTTCTTAACGTACTGTTAACCTAATAAACACCAGTCGTATGTAGTGTTATTTGTTAACGTACTGTTAACCCTGATAAACTTACCAGTCGTATCTAATTGTTATTTGTTAACGTACTGTTAACCTAATGAAACACCAGTCGTATCTAGTGTTATTTGTTAACAAACTGTTAAATACGATGTTACTATTAGTCGTATCTAGTGTTATTTGTTAACGTACTGTTATTAACCTCATAAGTCACCAGTCGTATTCTAGAAGTGTTATTGGTGCCAACTGTACTGTTGGTTAACCTGATATATTACCAGTCGTATCTAGTGTTATTTGTTAACGAACTGTTAAACATGATAAACACCAGTCGTATCTAGTGTTATTTGTTAACGTACTGTTATTAACCTGATAGAAACACCAGTCGTTATCTAGTGTTATTTGTTTGGCTTGTACTGTTAACCTGATAAACACCAGTCGTATCTAGTGTTATTTGTTAACGTACTGTTATTAACCTGATAAACACCAGTCGGTATCTAGTGTTATTTGTTAACGTACTGTTAACCCTGATAAACACCAGTCGTATCTAGTGTTATTTGTTAACGACACTGTTAACCTGATAAACACCAGTCGTATCTAGTGTTATTTGTTAACATTGCTGTTAACCTGGATGTTAACACCAGTTAATGTATCCTAGTGTTATTTGTTAACGTTGCCTGTTAATCTGATAAACACCAGTCGTATCTAGTGTTATTTGTTAACGTACTGTTAACCTGATAAACACCAGTCGTATCTGGTGTTACATTTGCGCCAACTTGCTGTTAACCTGTTAAATAAGCACACCAGTCGTATCTAGTGTTATTTGTTAACGTACTGTTATTAACCTGATAAACACCAGTCGTATCTAGTGTTATTTGTTAACGTACTGTTATTAACCTGATATATACCAGTCGTATCTAGTGTTATTTTTAACGAACTGTTAACATGATAAACACCAGTCGTATCTAGTGTTATTTGTTAACGTACTGTTATTAACCTGATAAACACCTGTGTGCAGTCGTATCTAGGTGTTATTTGTTAACGTACTGTTAACCTGATAAACACCAATGTATTCTGAAAGTTATTTGTTAACGTACTGTTAACCTGATAAACACCAGTCGTATCTAGTGTTATTTGTTAACGTACTGTTAACCTGATAAACTTACCCAGTCGTATCTAGTGTTATTTGTTAATGTACTGGTTAAACCTGATAAAACACCAGTCGTATCTAGTGTTATTTGTTAACGTACTGTTATTAACCTGATAAACACCAGTCGTATCTAGTGTTATTTGTTAACGTACCGTTATTAACCTGATATATACCACCAGTCGTATCTAGTGTTATTTGTTAACGTACTGTTAACCTGATAAACACTGGTCGGCATCTAGTGTTATTTGTTAACGTACTGTTATTAACCTGATAAACACCAGTCGTGGAGCCTAGTGTTATTTGTTAACGTACCAGCAACCTGATAAAACACCAGTCGTATCTAGTGTTATTTGTTAACGTACTGTTATTAACCTCGATAAACACCAGTCGTATTCCAGGCTATATTTGTTAACGTGCCATATTAATTTGTTAACGTTGATATATACCCAGTCGTATCTAGTGTTATTTGTTAACGAACTGTTAACATGATAAACACCAGTCGTATTCGAGTGTTATTTGTTAACGTACTGTTATTAACCTGATGTACACCAGTCGTATCTAGTTATTTGTTAACGAACTGTTAACCTGATAAACACCAGTCGTATCTAGTGTTATTTGTTAACGTACTGTTATTAACCTGATAAACACCAGTCGTATCTAGTGTTATTT
>NC_134837.1:186168327-186192978 GCF_004210375.1 Tachypleus tridentatus | reverse complement strand
ATTTAGGTAAGTAAATAATTTGTGGCAGTGTGTCAATTGTACTGGCCAAAGTATCTATGGAATGCAAGGTGAGAAACTTTTGACTATAAAATTTAGTTCTTTCTTCGCACAGTTCGATTCTTACTTTAAGATTGCGTCTCCTTGGTTGCTATGTGCCAATATTCAATAATAATATGCTTCCATTTTATTGTTGTCTTTCTCAGTTTGTCTTGGTTAGAAATCAAGCAATACTTGTCAATCAGTTGTTATAAAGATATGACGTAAGCGAAAGAAAACGAAACTAAAGACAGATATATAAAACAAATAAGTGTGGGATAGCAGTGGGAAAAGACAGAAGATGTTCAAAGTTGAGTTATAAAAAAGACAATTTCTCCTTCAAAGGTAATTAACAAATTGTACCTAGGTTAATTGATCAGTCCCCGCGATCACTTATATAACGGCTTGTTAGCGTAGATTTGAAAACAGGTTTTATTTGTCGTCTTTAACCTCTTAGATATATATATATATTATATGTTTTGTTTGTTTTTTTTTAATTTCGCGCAAAGCTACTCGAGGGCTATCTGCGCTAGCCGTCTCTAATTTAGCAGTGTAAGACTAGAGGGAAGGCAGCTACTCATCACCACCCACCGCCAACTCTTGGGCTACTCTTTTACCAACGAATAGTGGGATTGACGGTCACATTATGACGCCCCCACGGCTGCGACCGGGATTCGAACCCGTGACCCTCGGATTACGAGTCGAACGCCGTTAACACGCTTGGCCATGCTGGGCCTGTATTATATGAAATAAAAGTATAGAGAGAACCACAAAATGTTTTATGATTAAATTAAAGTACACAAATAGATGGTAATAAGAAACAAAGATTTAAAGTTGAAAGAATACACAATTTACTAGCAGTGATAAAAACAAATTGTAAGATTGTGTGTCATACTCTAGAGCAGGGGCGGCCAAACTTGCTTTATGTAAGAGCCACATACGATAAACTTCAGATGTTTGAGAGCATGAACAAATATTACACACACGTTTTTATTGTTACATGCAATATTTTGTTACATAAATTATATATATAAAGTATTAATAAATACATGTATGTCATGATGTTTATTAATGTGTATAGTTTTCAAACTGTTAATTTGTAGCAGTTTCAATAACCGCAAATAACACACACAACCACACACACGCACATATATATATGTATACCAAATGTTTTCAAAATCCTGGCTGATTATTACTTCAACTATATTGAGGTGTACTTAATACGGAAACATCTAAGAAAAATATCAAAATTTGCAATAAGAGATATTTTAATCAGATACCACCTTACAAAGATTTAATCTTGTCATAATACTTTTCTCACAGACATTCACACAATTATCAGGCTATTCACTGCTAGTAGTGGTCTTGTGAGTCGTTGAAATTCCGGCTGATGTATTGTCAAAGCTGTACGAATTAGCTCTGGCAGGTGTTAATTTGTAAGGATTACAGGATGCTTCGACTTCACAAACTTCGTTACAGAGTACAGTAATTCACAGCAGTATGTTTTGCTGAAAGTTGAGATGAGTCGCACACGGGCTTCCTTCAGATCAGGATATTTTATTTCTGGAATTTGCTTCCAGAACTCAATTGTAGAATGGGATTTATGGGTCATATTTAGACCCAGGTCCTCCAGTAGTTCCATTTCCACAGCAGATGATTCTGTAACCAGAGGTTCAAGAATTGGATAACCATCATTGATCACATGAACTATGAATGGAGGTACAAGAAAGGCGTAGCAGGGCTTCAGCTTCTGCAAGTCCTCAAACCTGTGTAGGATATTATCAAGCAGTCCTTGTAATTTATCTTTGTATTCTTCCAAATGTGGCTTTTTTATTTCAATATCAAGGAATGTATTTACTCTCCTTTTGACATTGGGAAAGTAATTGAAGTTTTTTTTCACAATATGTCTCTTTTAAAAAAATTCTTGTTTTATTCTGAAAGTTGAAAATTGCCTGAGTAAGTTTAGAAACAATATTATCCTTCCCTTGTAGTGCCAAGTTGAGAGTTTATAGATGATTCATTATGTCAGTAAGGAACATTAGATCTTGCATCCATTCATCATTTTCCAGTTGAGAATGGAATTTTTTCTTTTCTACAAGAAAAGTAAAAATAGGTTCCATCAGATCCACAAACCTATTTAAGACATTGCTGGTTGACAACCACTTCACAATGCAAAAGACAGAGACATCACTTGGTTTATCTTCAAGTTCCAGTTCTTCAATAAAATTTTTGAACTGTCGGTGGATCTTCCCATTTAAACGTATGGAATTGACAGTTTTACGAACAATTTTCATAACATCTTCGTACTTGAAGTATCTGGCTGCCAGGTGTTCACGATGAATAATGCAATGAACAGGGAGAAATTCTGGAAAGCTGGGATCACTTTTCGTAAGTGCAATTAATCCTGCATTTTTCCCCACCATTGCAGGTGCTCCATCTGTTGCAACACTGACGAATTTACCCTGTGGAATATCAGCATTTGTTAAGGCTCTGTCAAACGCATATTTAATGTCAACACCACGAGTTGTTTTTTTCAGTACCAGTAAGTCCAACATCTCTTCTTTTACAGTTACATCAGAGGAAACATAACGAATAAATACCGCCAGTTGTGGGTTGTCTTGCATGTCTGTATATTCATCAAGGGCTAAGCTGAATGCAAGAGAATTATTTAAATCATTTTGCATTTTGCGTGCAACTTCAGTACTGATCTGGGAGATACGTCTCTGTGTAGTGTGGCGTGAAGCTACTGGTTGTGCTATTAATCACTGAAGTTTTGTGTTATTTGGATGTGACACTGCAGCAACTTCAGCTATATTCTTGTTAACAAATTCACCGTCAGAATATGGGCGTTTAGTACGGGCAATATTCCATGATATAACAAATCTAGCTTCAGTCTCTGTATCAACTTCCTTACTGAACATTGTCAACAGTGTGTGCTGGTATTAAATGGTGATTTTAACACAGTTAACTTCTTTTTCCGTAATTCTGATTTAAATGGATAATCAGATGAAAAGTTTTTGTGATTTGTTTCATAGTGGCGTTTCAAGTTACTGTCTTTGTAATGACTGAGTAACACGTTGCAGGTAATATACAAAGATTTACCTGCCTTAACAGTGAATGCAAAATTTCCTCACATTCTGGCTTAAAATTTCTGTTTTCATCTTCATACTTTTGCTTCTTATAATTTGATGACGTCACTTCCTTCACAAATTTTTGTAGACACTGTGAAAAAAAGCATTACTTTTCAATTATTGTTACGTGATACATTGTTTAAACCATTGTTTTATCTATAAACGACAACAACCAAGTATTTACAAATACTATTGTCGAGATGAAACAATAACTACCATTGAATAACTTTTCCTTCCATGTTTCTCCATTTCTTGATCAATAAACACAAAACTTTATACAGTGACGTACGATGACTTGAGGAAAGTCATGAAGGGGTGAGTTGGAACCTTTTTAAATAAACGTCACTATATGTGTGCATCTGTTCATTAAACGTTTCCACATTTATTGATAAAAGAGCACCAAACTTGACATAGTGATTCAGTAAGACATGAGAAAGGTCATGAGAAGGAGCCATCCGATTTCTGATCCCCATACAGTTTCGTATCTAATTTCAATCAAAACACATTACTTTTTCAAACAACACTAATTTTAAAAAAGTTGGCCTTCGCTTTTATCTATTGGCCTGGCATGAATAGGTGATTAGTGCGCTCTTCTCATGTTGTGCAAGTCGCGGGCTGGAATCCCAGTCGTATCCTGAGTAGTTCAAGAGTCGGCGATGGGTGGTGATGACTAGCTGGCTTCTTTGTAATCTTACACTTAGGGAAGGCTAGCGCAAGTAGTCCTCGTGCAGCTTTATACGAAATTCATAAATCAAATAAACGAACTCTTATCTATCATTTCAAAATTATAAGGGAGTGTGTAGATCCCCAGTGGCGCAATTGGTTAGCGCACGGTACTTATAAGACAGTACTTGTGGGATATGCCGGGGTTGTGAGTTCGAGCCTCACCTGGGGAATGTAGGTTTTGCTCCCCCCCCGTGTGTCTGCGTACTAACCATGCTAAAAACCGAGTTTCGATACTCGTGGTGGGCAGAGCACAGATAGCCCATTGTGTAGCTTTGTGCAAAATTCACAACAACAACAGCTTTTCGTGAAACAAACGAAACTTTAAATTTTTGTGTGTGCGTGCATGTATCACAGTTTGAAAATGAAAAAAAAATTCTATAATTATTAATTGTTTTCAAATCACATACAAATAGGTTTATTCAAAAGAAACACATTTATTAATTTGTTTTTGATGCTTCTTTAAAATGTAGTCTATGTGGAGCCGTCACAAAAGCTACTTGATTGTCATTGGCCAAACTGATTCAAAGGTGAAAGTTCTGAACATCAGGCGGCATGCTCGAGTTAGAAAAGAATTTGTAAGTGTAGTCATGAAAATTTGTAGTTAGCGTTAATCATTTGATTCTTGTTAATTATTTTAATTCTTTATTTATCACCACAATAATATATTACTAATCTGCGCTTACTAGAATATTTTCATTATGCGGACATATTTGATACTTAAACTTTGAAGAAAAGATAGATTATGACTCAGAATCCTATTCAAACTGAGTGAAATTGGATGTCTTATTCGCTTTCGATCCAAATTTAGCTATCTGGAAATTGAAGGGACACACCAAGTTGTTATGTATATGTAGATCTCTTGTATCCAGGCTTAGATTTAATTATAATTTCAGGCCCGGCATGGCCAAGCGTGTTAAGGCGTGCGACTCGTAATCTGAGGGTCGCGTAATCCCCGTCGCGCCAAACATGCTCGCCCTTTCAGCCGTGGGGACGTTATAATGTGACGGTCAATCCCACTATTCGTTGATAAGAGAGTAGCTCAAGAGTTGGCGGTGGGTGGTGATGACTAGTTGCCTTCCCTCTAGTCTTACACTGCTAAATTAGGGACGGCTAGCACAGATAGCCCTCGAGTAGCTTTGTGCAAAATTCCAAAAACAAACAAACAAACAATTATAATTTTAAGTAGTAAATGTACATATTGTAAGTTATTAGTAATAAACCGCGAAGGAAGTTGTAACAATGCGATAAAAATGTACTCACTCACTCTCTCTGGTGTATATTTATGTGTATACCCAGGAGGGTCAGGTACACTCGACCTCTTCCTCCTTCCATAACTTTGTTGGAGTGGCCAGATTAATATATATTTCGATTTAAATACAGAATCGCTGAAGTGATATCATAAATTTAGTCTGGTCCTTTTCAGGACATTGTCCATTTATATTGTTCTTAATTTTTTATTACTATTATTATTATTTAATAAGTCTAGAACGTAGGTGGCCTGTTTTATTTTATCTATATTCTAATACTACTATTATTATTATTTTAAATGATTTTGTTTTAATGATCTAATGTATAGATTTAACGGGGAGAGGTGTTTAGATGTCTCTTCATCATATATGCAATACCTGTCTAGTTCGCATAACAACTCATTTTTCGCCAATTTTATCAAAATATTTTATTGTACCATGTAGAATATACCTGGTGTTGTTTGTGTGTTTGAGTAATTATGCATGAACTTTGATGAAGTGGTTTTAGGTACTCTGTATGCTGATGTAATTAGTGTATTCTGTAATGTTTGGAGTTTGGTTTGTATTTGTTTTACACTTACACTGATCCATGCAGGAGCTGCATAGTCTATTACTGGTCTAATGTATGTCTTGTATATTTTAATGTTGTTTTCTGGTGTTGTTCCGTAGTTTTTACCAGTTAGACTCCTAGAGTGGTTTATTCTTCGCCAAATATTAGTTTTTATGTTATTTTCATGTTTTATCCATGAAGCTTCGAATCATATGTTAATCCTAAATATTTTGTAGATGTAGCAGTCTGGAGGAATTCTCCATTCATGTAGATTTGGGATTGAACTTTTTGATATTTCGTAGATTTTGAAAATATTACTAGTTGTGTCTTCGTTGTATTTATTTTGATTCTATATTTTTCACAATATTCACATAATCTATTTAGTTGTGGTTGTAAGTTAGTGGCTGCTATTTCTGGTGTAGGGGCACTTTTCCAAATTGCTACATCATCAGCGAACTGAAACGCTTATCCACGATTTGGGTCTTTAAGTGGCATATTATTTACATGATGAAGAGAATAGGGCTAATCACCTCTCCTTGAGGGACTCCCGCTTCTGGAGTGAAAAAACTCCGAGAAAGTTCCCTCTATGTTTACTCTAAATTTTCTATTTTCCTAAAAGTTTGGTAACCAGCGAATAATTCCTCGCGGTAGTTCCATTTCATACATATGGAACCGAAGACCAATGTGCCATACAGTGTCGAATGCTTTCTCGATATCGAGGAAGCAGGCAACAGTGCATTCTTTATTGTTAAAGCTGTTTATTATTGTTTCAGTTAACCTAATTAAGTGATCTGTTGTTTTTCTGTATTTTCTAAATCCGTTTTGTTCTTCTGGTAATTTTGCATTATTCTCCAAAAATGTGGAGAGTCTATTACTTATTATTCTTTCGAGAATTTTGCCTACGCAGCTGGTCAGTCTGATCGGTCGATAACTGTTTGGTTTATTGGCTGGTTTTCCTTCTTTTTGGAACATTAAGATATTAGCTTGCTTCCAAAAAACTGAAGTGTATCCAGAGTGTAGAGATAAATTAAATATTGCTAATAGGTGGTAAAATAATTTTGGAGTGCCTTTTCTTAGAAGTATTGCTTGTATTTCATCATTTCCCACTGCTTTGTTTTTTGTATTTTTGATTGCTTGTTCAAGTTCATTTAGTTTGATTATTTTGGTGAGCAGTTGTGTATTGTAGTCATATGTATTGTTAGTGTTGCTGTTTATAATGTTGACTGGAAAGTGTGGATTATATAATTATGTTGTCTGTTACGTGGTTGTTTATTTTATTGTAGTAGTAGCTGTTCATGTCGGTATCATTGTGTATTTTAAGTGCTTTTTTTTGTTGGTTTGTGTTAAGGTGTTGTCATATTCCAGTGTTGGGCATTTTCTTGTAGTGGGTTTATTTGTGAATCTTTTCAAGTTTAACCAGAACATTCTAGGGTCGGTTTGTTCGTTTAATTGAGAGCAGAAGTTGTCCCATTTTTTTTGTTTAAGTTGTTTAATTTCTGCTCTAATTTTATTTCTAATGTTGTTAATTTGTGATTTTATTTCTTGTTCTCTTGTTGCTATAAATAGTCTTCTTAATTGTCTTCGTTGTTTAATCATTGTTAGTAGTTGTTTTGTTGGTTTCCATGTATTGTTTGTGGTTATATATTGTTGTTTAGGTATCGTGTCCGTAGCTGCTTTTCGAAGGCGCTCCATGATTATTTGACTGTAAGAGTTAATTTCTGATTCGTTGTATGCTGTATGTTTAATGTTTTCTGGTAATATTCTGTTTAACACTTTTGAAATTCTTGCCAAGATAAAATGTAGTAATGATTGAGAGTTTGTTTTGAATTTCGCGCTAAGCTAGTCGAGGGCTATGCGCTCGTCGCCCCTACTTTAGCAGTGTAAGACTAAAGGGAAGGGAATTAGTGATCACCACCGACCGCCAACTCTTGGGCTTATCTTTACCAACGAATAGTGAGATTGACCGTCACCTTGTAACGCCCCCACGGGTGAAAGGGGAGCATGTTTGGTGCGACGGGATTCGAACCCGCGACCCTCAGATTACGAGTCGCACGCCTTAACGCGCTTGGCCATGCCGGACCCTATATAATATTTACAAGGCCGTTTTTCTGTAGTTTTATTATTTGAATTTTGTTAGTTTAGTACTTGTAATTAAATCATGAATTTTGATGTTCTTGCTTCATGCTTGAGGTCTAACAAAGAGCTTAATATTTAGTATTAAATATTTATACTGACAGTACAATAATGTTTGATACTTAAAGCTTTTACAATGTTAATAAAGTGTTTATTTTCTTACTAATTTATAATATTGTGTGTGACGTTTAAAGCAGTTTTTAAAGGCATTCTCTGTTGATGTTAATCATTTTAATATTTTTGTATCATTCTGCATGAAACTTAATTATTGTATTAGTTTTTGTAGTATTAGTTGGAAGAGTTTCAGAAGTGAATAAAAATTTAATGACGTAGGAAGAAGAGTATGGTATAAAGTATACATCATTTGATTAGAATAACCATTATAATTTCTTTTTTTAAGTTTATCAGTGTCACATTTTGAGACCTTTGATATTTATAAGTATCAATAGCTTGTTTATATACTTCCAGGAGAACTGTATAGGCTCAATGGGGAAATCTTGACACTTGCAAGTTATACCTTTTCTTTCATTAAGTATGCATTAGTAGAGGCAAAATGGAATATCAGTAATTGTAGAAATGACGTGTGTGTTAGTTTGTTATAACTCGAAAACAAATTAAATAAAAAATGCTGCATTGACTGAAAATATCACAGGGTACAAGCTACAGTGTGGGATCATAATATGTACCCTAGGTTTTGAGGTGACTGAAGAAATAGGACCCACATTGCAGTGGGGATACACTATCTATCAATCTTAACCGTCATTCACCAGACTCATATAAAAATAGAGTAGTAATAGATATAGAATTAGAAACAGAAGTTAGGGCAGTGAGATGTGGGTGCTCAAGCCCACAACTTCCTACATGTGAAAACAATGTGGGACATGTTTTACACATAAAACTACACATGATTTATAAAATACAATGCAACAACTGCCATGACTTCTATATTGGGGAAACAAGCAGAAAAATGGAAACTAGATTCAAAGAACACAAGAAAACACCTTTGCATGTTTTCGAACACAACAAATGTAATAAACACATTATCAAAGGAAACATCCAGATGCTAAGTAGGGAAAGAAATCCAAAATCAAAGAAGCTCTATTTATACAACAACTAAAATTAAAATTAAACCAATATAAGGGAACACTATACTAATTAATAACTTTACATCCAACTGCAACACCAACTCACAATCCTGTACTTGTTTATACTCTCGTCTCTAAGACGTGCCCAGCATTGTTCAGTTGCAAACTTTCTCTATCAACCTGAAGGTTTCCTGGGAAGGTCAAAATGTTGTTCTCCACTTGTCATTAAAAGTGTCAATACCCATTCTAACTGTTCTCAAATACATTTTTGTTTCAAGTAGATTTCTTATCATCAAGAAAGCCTAATATTAACTAATAGTAAGAATTTAATGGTTCATTTAAGTGACTATTTATTAATGTTTTACATTGCACTAAAAATTTCCCAGGGTACAAACTACAGTGTGGGATCATAATAAGTACCCTAGGTTTTGGTGATTACTAAAGAAATAGGACCCACATTGCAGTGGGGATACACCATCTATCAGTCTTAATCTCCATTTTACAGTCTCACATAAGAAATAAAGAGTAGCAATAGATATAGAAATAGAAATTAAGAGAGAGAGGTGTGGGTGCTCTAGTCCACAACTTCCCACATGTTTTGAGTTATAACAAACAAGTGTAATTAGTTAGAAGTTTAGGTTTGCTGTTTTTAATGCAGTCCTTCCTTCTGATTTTACACATTTCACTATTTAACTTCATTAAAATGCATTTATTTTCACTAATACATATTAATGATTGTAATAAAATTACTGACAGAAACAGGTTGTACTTTCATGTTGCATAACTAAAGTTGTTAGTGTAAAATTTATAAAATCCAAAAAAAATGAAAATCAAACAAATTTAAATATTTGGAAAGACTTGAGACCTACTAGAGCAATTACTGTGATGATAAGATGATGCTTTTGAGAAAGTCTTTAATTTAAAAGGCTTAATGAGTGAACATGAATTTGGAAAATGTTTTTCACTAATAAGATCAACAGGAGAGGAGTTTTATGGAGGGTTAGACACTTGTTCTGCAAATATTAAAGCTAATTTGTAACACCTTTGCTATTTTTCTTATAAGAGCGAAGAAAATTAATTAGCTTATTAAAATACACTTTATGATTTCAAAAATTTAAGAATGGGTTTCTCATGGTGAAACATACTATCTTAGAACATCCATCATAAGTATGGTCTTTTACTGTCTTTTCATCCTTACTTTCAGACATGGGATGACAGCAGATATTTGGGAGCGAGTCAACTTGTCAACTAAAATTAATCAGAATTGGTCTCTGTTGGTACTAAGTTTTGTAGTCAGTGAACAAATTTTCAATATCTTGTACATATGTGAACAACAATTTCTGTCCTTATCATGAAGTTAGAAACAATTAAGGAATGTTATGGAGAAAAAAGTATTTAAATGTGATTGTTTGGAAATTTTTGAAACATTCTGTTGTATATTTGATTTCGGGGGAAGGAAATGAGTGTCATCTGGAAGTTGAATTTTATGCTTAAGAATTAAGAGGATTTCTTAAACTTTCAGTAGGAATGGAAAAACATATGTTACATTATACATATAAAAAATTGCATATTAGGGTATTTGTCTCAGTTTATGATGACAGTATTGTTTGTTTATTAAACATAACCTTCCAGTGTCTACAAAAAATATTTGTGGTCTACGTGGAAATGACTTGAGGTTTCCCTCTTCATGTTATTGCAGCATGTATTGTAGTGCCACTTGCATGCTAAACAACTGAGAGAACTGTTTAGAACTGGAAAATGTAATTGGTTACCTACAGACAGTGTTTACATTGATTAGGTTTATGCAGTCTAATCAAAACTATGACTAAATCAATTGTCACTATAATACTAAACTAATTGCAAATAGAGATAAAAACTTTCTCTATTTTTTGGTAATTATATTTATCCGAGTAATAAAAATGTTACTTTGCTGCTGAGCACAAAGCTGCATACCTGACAAATTAAATCATGAACATCAGATAATATAAAACTTTTAATTATAAATATGCTTTAATGTCTAGTTTATTAACATGCATGGATAATAAAGTTCAGTTCAATTTTGAATATAACTTATAAGGTGCACTTCAACTGAGCTTAGACTGTATGATTAACCCATCTCCATGAGTCAGTCCTTCCATTCATGAAGTAATCCTAGTAGCTTTTTGAATACTTTTGAATAAATACTGTCCCTTCTTAGACAATAAGAACAGGATTGTAACAGAAAGTGAAGTGACCTTAACTAGTGTACAGATTGTTTGCAAGTCTATTAATAGGAATGCATTGGATTCATACAGTTTTGGAAATTGGGTTTTGAAACTGTTTGAAAGACTATTTTTCTTCAATAGAAGCATAACATCTGTTAACTCGTATTCATGTGTACTAACATAAGGTCATAACTATTTGTTTAGCAACGAGTTCATGGAGGGGTAGCACTGTTGGTTGATCAGCATGTGCTCACCCTGTCTTTGCCACTCAACACACCCTTGGAGGCCATAGCGATCCATGTTTCCTTAGGTCATGCCATCACTGTTTGTTCTCTCTACCTGTTGTCTGGAGAAATCTATGATCAATTGGACCTTGATGCTCTCATTGAACAGCCA
The DNA here is from genome assembly GCF_004210375.1 of Tachypleus tridentatus. NCBI lineage: Eukaryota > Metazoa > Arthropoda > Merostomata > Xiphosura > Limulidae > Tachypleus > Tachypleus tridentatus. Next base: position 186,181,470 of record NC_134837.1, on the reverse strand, counting down.
CAGTCTCACAACCTTTCTCATTCAATACTGGTTCTTCTACTTATTTCCAAACACCTAGCCAGTCTATCTCAATTTGCTCCCCTTCATTATTCTCCCATTTGTCATGGAAGGTTGACAATAATACACCAGGCAGTGATAATTTTCCTATAATCTTGAGAGAGACTGGCCGTGGTAGATGCCACACGACCAGCATTTTCCAGTGGAAGCTGGATCAGGCAAACGTGCCCTCTTTCACTACTCTCGCAGAACTCGATACACCATTGTCTGTAAGCTGTCAATAGACAACTGTGTGGCAGCAGCAACTGGCTGTATTATATAAGCAGCTGCTCAATATATTCCTAAAACCTCGACACGTTTTCTACTATATCCTCGTCTGTGGTGGAATCCTGCCTGCCACGTGGCACAGAAGGCTCAAAAATGGGCCTGGGATACTTTCTGAAGTTATCCCACACTCTTGAACTGCATCGCTTTTCAGCGGGCCCGTGCACACGCTCAGTGGGTAAGAAGTCAAAGCCAGAAGGATTCTTGGATTAAGTTCAGAACCGGCATATCTTCTACCACCTGTTCCAAAGTCATATGGAATAACATTCGTAAAGGCTGTGGGCAATATAATTCTGTCCCCCTCTCGATCTTGCCGTCTGATGGCCAAGAAGTAACTGATACCCTGAGCATTGCTGATACTCTAGGTAAAAGCTTTTTCTGGGTATCTAGCACTTCTGCTTCTTCTTCCACCTTCTTAGCCATCAAGACTTGGGCAGAGCATTCACCTCGAAAGGAAAAACTATAATCATCCTTTTACACTGGTGAAACTGAACTGGCCTTTCATCGGTCTGGCAGTACATCTGTTGGACCTGATGATATACACTATGACATGCTGCGCCATCTATCTACTGCTTCTCTTGATATTCTTCTAATTGTTTTTAACTGGATCTGGCAGGAGAATGTTTTTCCTAATGCCTGGCGCCAGCCTATTGTCCTACCTTTCTCTAAGCCTGAGAAAGATCCCAAGATTCCTTCAAACTACCGTCCAATTGCTTTGACGAGCTGTCTCTACAAGACCTTAGAGAGGATGGTTAATGCTCGTCTTGTTTGGTTCCTCGAATCAAAGAACCTCCTTTCACCCACTCATGGTAGGTTCCGACGACAGCTCTCCACCATGGACCACCTGAATCGATGTGAAACGTCAATCAGAGAAGCCTTTCTCAAACAACATCTTGTATCAATATTCTTTGACATTGAGAAGGCTTATGATACAACATGGAGGTATGGCATTTTGTGAGACCTCCATATATATGGGTTATGTGGCCATTTGCCATTTTTATTAAACATTTTTTTTAAAGGACAGGCGATTCCAAGTTTGTATGGGTTCAACACTTTCTCGTTCTTTTCTTGGAGTCCTGGGCTCTATGTTGATGACTTTCATTTCTCATATCAGTCGTCGAACATAAGGTATATTGAGCAGCAGCTATAAATTGTTATAAAAACAAAGTAATTTTTCATATATATCTGTGGATAACATTGCTGTATCCACTGGTCAGCCCATCCCACCATGGCTTCTTACAGTCACAAGTGTGAACTTTCTTTAAGGTAGACACTCCTGATTGGAAATACTGTCTGCTATTTGCTGAACATCTTTTGAATCATCTTTCAATTCCTATTTATACTTACAGTTCGAAATCAGGTGACTGTGTGGGCTCTGCCATGGTTTGTTGTGGTTCTGTGGTTGCTCGAAGAATCCCCTCTACAGCTTCTGTGTTCACTGCTGAACTGTACATCATTTCTCTTACCCTGGGTTACATAAAAACTAAGCAGTACTCAAACTGCCAGTACTCTACTGGTCCTGGAATCACTTCATGTTGATTCAGACCCTGTTCTCCTCAATATTCAAAACCGAATGGCCCATTTCCCTTTAACATGTACTTCTATCCAGGTTTTCTGGATACTGGGCCACATTGATATTCGCGGGAATGAGATTGCTGACACCGCAGATCAGTCTGTCTACTCTGGCACTCTCACTTCTGTGCCTGTCCCATACATGGACTATGGTCCTCTAATCAAGGCTCAGCTCTGTGTCAGCTGGCAGTTGACTTGAAGTGAGCAATGCAAAAAATAAACTTTTCCAAATAAAACGCTATATTGGACTTTGGCCGCCCTTCTTCCGTAAGGATCGGAAGTAGGAAGTTGTTCTGATCCACCAGTGTGTAGTTTGTGTAACACTCAGGTCACAATAAGCCACATTTTATTTTCTTGTCGTTATTATAACTCTCAACAACGGCACCATTTTAAACATGTTCTGTTCCAAGGTTTGTCCATAATGTTAGACAGTGTTATTGGTGATGATCACAGTGTCCACCTTGGTAATATTTTTAGTTTTTTTAAAGGCCATTAATCTTTTTAATGCCATTTAAGTTTTTTTAATATGTACGTTACACATTTTTAATGTGGCTCCCTTTTTAAAAATCACAGTTCATCTAATTTGATTTGAAATTATAAACTGGCTGTAAAATTAAATAACATGAAACCAGGACTGGAGAGGCCAACTTCAGGTGACTAACGCTGCTGTTTGAACTTTCCATTTAACTACCCGTTAGTTAAACTGGCAAGTTATTGTTATAATTTTGCTACACGTCTTTTAAAACATTTTTATTACTTTCCTTTTTGAAAATGTCTATAACGTTAAATAATTCGGAAACAGGACTGGAAAGGCCAACTTCAGGTGACTGACGGTTGTTTTTTGTACTTACCTGTTAGTCTTCCTGGTGAGTTATGATAATTACAGTTATGCTACAGAAAGTCCTCTACAACTTGAATTACTGTAGTTTTTTCTCTTAACGTTGTAAAGTAGATGTAAACTTTGGTTTTATGCTATTTACTTTTTTTTTTAAACTTTGTTTTGTTTTACCTTAATTTCCATTTATGAATTTTACTAAATTTACTTTTAACTTTTTACTGGATGTTTGGCACAGATAGCCTAACTGCTTTGTGCTATAAAACACTAAATCAACCAACCAACCAAACTCTCACAAATACTGATAAAACTCCCTTTCAACTTCTGATAGATTGTCCGTATCAACAAACATATTACCACTGTGGATATTTTCTTGTATAATATTTCATTTCTTTGGTATGGTTCCTTCAAAAGTATAAATATGTCCAGATTTTCACTTTGAAGCACCTTGCACCATGGAATCCTGCTTAGATGTTAGCCTTAAAACTGGTACTTCCACTATGAGTATCATCAGATTGTGAATAGCAAGCGATTCTCTTGTACTGTTACGAAGCTTATTTGTCTTCTCTTCACTCAGTTGCTTGTTTTTTTGTGAATTTGTTGCCATGAAAGTTCCTGGTCTCTGATTAGTGAGGACCATGCTTTATGTCTATCTTAAAATATTCAAGAATTACAATGGTAATAAACATTGATGTTAGACTACATGAATTAGTAAAAGTACTTTCTTTGTTTAACACATGGAGTTTAACACTCATGATTGGCTCATCAATGAAAGGTTATTGGTACAGTCCATTCAAAGGAAGTAGCAATAAGAAAATCTGCATTTTGATAATGAGGAGGAATTACAGACAAACTGGTTAAAAGTATTACCAGAAAAGGATAAAAACAATTGTGGATCACACTTCCATGAAAATGGAATGTAAATAGGGTATTTAAATAGAATTTTTTTTTTAGTTTCGTACTTTTAAAGGTTAATGGTGTTTGAGACTTTTTGATCAGACATTGAAAATTTAGGGGATAAGGATTCAAAATATGCAAAAGATTAATTGTGATATTTTTTTTGATATTAAAAGGGAACATGCTACCATAAAATTAAGAACAGGGAATCCTAGGTGTGATTGGTCTGTTCATTTACTGATTCAGCCCCTAAGGTGCCTTTCAAGATGAACATTTTAGTTAGAGTTATTCTGGTAGAAAGTATTTGTACTATACAGTTGACGAGTAGAAAGTACCAAAATATTTAGAATTGTAATATTTCACTTATATTTCTTATCTAACCACAAAATATAGATACTTTTTCTAAAACTCTTTAAAAGCTTCAAACAAAACCTGTTACGACAGTAGTTTCATTTTAACTTTATTCATTTATTATAAGTATATAAATAATCTGTCAGTTTGTTTCTGTTGATATGCATGTGTAAGTAATCACTCAATTATAAAATTTAAACACATCTTAAGGGTCTTGAATGTTGATATAATTACTGGAACCTTCTTTATCATTAAAACTTTTGTTCTTGAGAATGATTGCATGAGTGATTGAAATGTTGTACTTGTTTTTATTTGTTTGTTTTTTTGGAATTTCGCATAAAGCAACTCAAGCGCTATCTGTGCTAGCCGTCCCTAATTTAGCAGTGTACGACGAGAGGGAAGGCAGCTAGTCATCACCACCCACCGCCAACTCTTGGGCTACTCTTTTACCAACGGGATTGACCGTCACATTATAACGCCCCCACGGCTGGGAGGGCGAGCATGTTTTGGAGGGACTCGGGCGCGAACCCGCGACCCTCAGATTACGAAGCGCATGCCTTAACGCGCTAGGCCATGCCAGGCCCACTTGTGTTTAAAATATTCCTTCTTACTGTAAAAGGTGTAACATGTAATAATATTCTTACAGCACTGTTGGTATTATGATTACTTATCACATTTTCAAACAGTTATTCATTTTTATGCATTTGTTGACAACGGAATGACTTTATAACACCCCTATTTCAAAAGTTTGAATTAGTTATGTTATCTATGTTTTCCACTTGTTAACAGATTTCTTAGAATTTTTGCACTATTACCAGCAGCACAGTCTGTGGACTTTCAATGCTAGAAAATTGGTTCTGTGTTCTGATACACATGGTGGATAAAGCAAAGATAGCCTTTTGTGTATATTTGTGCTTAATTACAAACACATAAATACTTAGAACTCAACAAAACATTTAGTTTCTGGACAAAATTAAAAAAGTTATACAACAAACATAATTGAAACTCAAATAGAAACAACAAATGTTGAGGTGCAGTTAATTCACATGTATTGTTTCTTTAAAATAAAAATGTCTTAAGCATAAAATAACATAAATATTCTTAAACTTGGCTTTTCAAAAATTGTTTTGATGCTACAAATTTAGATGAAAATTGAATTTTAAAAGCATTCCTAAAAAAAAATTTGATTAAATTCTAACAACATACATAGAAATTAATATGCATCCAGTAAATTCACTCTTAAAAAAACTTTGCACCTATATATATATATTGTATTATAATAATAACATGTAATTGTTTTTTGCCTGTTTCTTTTTATTTTCTTACTTGTATGCAGTGGACAGACATCCATTTTCACAAATAATGTTAGCCTACTAGTAAAGTGTGTGAAAATTTGATGAAATATATAGAGTTCACATATCAAGTCACAGTCTTAAACTAATAACATTTGAATTCATGTTTGGAAACTTGTTTACAAAACTTCCTTGTGAACAAAATTTTCAATATTTGTGTATATTAACAGAGATATTATATTAGCTTGATGAATAAGTATGACTTGTATAGAGCTTTCTAAAGCTCACTGTGATAGAAAGTTGAATCAGCTAAGTGCAAACCTAACTGACAGCTGTCTGTTTTTTTTTTCAAATTATGTTATTGTAAGGTTTATAATGTTGTTATATTTAATAAACAACAACAAAATAAAAAATCACACTTTTTCAAAGTCTCTGTTTGTATGTAATTATTATTTAAGTATTGTATAAGAAAGATTTAAAACCAACCTTAAAAAAACTTGGAAACAGCATGTGCTAGTGAAGAAATTCTATGTTGTGTCTTTTTGTGAAAGTATCAAAATTCATGTTTGGATTAAAGGTAAAAAAAAGTAGTTATATTTTTGTGTCTTTAATTTTTCTTTCAGGTAAATAAAAAATATTATATTTTTTTCAGAAAATGAGATAGAAAAATAACACTTTTACCCACAGATTACGAGTCGCACGCCTTAACACGCTTGGCCATGCCAGGCCTACATCTAGGCCTAATTATATAATTCGACTGGTAAGAACACGAGAATCACAAGAACAAACACACAATTTGTAGGCCTGTGATACAATGAAACAATTCAACAGACCAAACTGTAGGGGTATGATTGTATGCACCATACCCCCACCTAAAATGAAGGGGTGTATCCCTCCCGACCCCAGGATCTATGCCCTGTTCATCACACTCATTAAACATAACCATTTATTCTCTTGAAAAAGAACAATTCACTATTTGAAAGTGCTCGAGTTTTGGACCTCATTTTAAAATATTACAACTTTATTAAGTGACCTTGTGTGCTATTTAACCTCATGTTAATTTACAACGGTTGAACAAAACAGCAAATGATTTATAAACAGTTACGTTAAGTAAACCTGCAATAAATTATTGCTTCTAAAAATACTAAATTTAACATTCACACAATAACTCCCCCCAATATCTAACCAATCCTTACAAAACATCCCTTTCAGTTGGAACTGTTTGTTTGTTTTTAAATTTCGCACAAAGCTACTCGAGGGCTATCTGTGCTAGCCGTGGGATTGACCGTCACACGGCTGAAAGGACGAGCATGTTTGGCGCGACGGAGATGCGAACCCGCGACCCTCAGATTACAAGTCGCACGCTTTAACACACTTGGCTATGCCGGGCCCCTCTGGTAAGACAGCGCTAAGTCTTCGGATTTACAACGCTGAAATCTGAGATTCGATTCCCCTCGGTGTTCATAGTAAACAGTCAGATGTAGCTTTGCTAAAATAAAACACCCACAAAAATTGCCTCATACGCTTCTGTGCCTTTATTATAACTGAACTCGATTTTAATAAACGTGAAATGTTTCTTTTTTGTTAATCACAGGATACACTATCACGTATATAGAAACCTGGTTTTTAGCGTTACAAGTCTTGAAACTTGCCGCTGAGCTACTGGAAGGACTGCTGTAAGAGTTACAATAACTAAACTAACATTTGAAGCATAACATATGATTTCACTCTCTTCTTCTGGTCTTGACCAAGAGATGTCACTTTTGTTGAATGATGACTAGTATAGGAAGTAACTACGTTACGATTACATAACGTTGTGATTTGTAAGTTGCTTTCACAATATACGTTTTTAAAATGTTTTCTTACAATCATTAAATATGGTATATAGGACTTATAAAATTACATTTACAGTATAATTATCTAGAATTTTATTACAAATTCAAAAATGTGCTACGAAGTGAACCTAACAGCAGTAACAGTGATAGTAATAATTTATTTAGCACAGAATAGGGTTTATTAATAATATACCAAAGAAAGGGCCAGATAATGATATATCAGGCTGGCAACGTTTTCCTCAGTGATATAATTAGTGGTTCTTTAACTACCAGACATTTTCCAGAATATAATACTAGTAGTGATAGTGTTTGATAAACTGTTATTGTTACTGGTGCCGTTAATTTTGTTAACTGTAATAAGAGTGTGAAATAACCAAGATGGACCAATAGGTCCCATGTCTGAAATTATTATATTATCTATTTCAACATATGTTTTTGTCTTTTTCAGTGTTCTATTTATTATAGGGAACTGTGTGATTCAGTGTGAATGTTTAAAGTATTTTAAGTACAATGAGAGTAGTTTTATTTAGTTTCTACTACTATAGTTGGTTAGCTTGATAAGAACTTATAACTATTCAGTACTTGCTATTTATTAATGAAAAAGTTTCACTCTAAGAATAGACTCTAGATCAGTGATTGTCAGCCAGTGAGCTGTGACTCATTGTGAGATATGAACAAGTCTAGAGTCATCAATTGCATGTGCAGATCTTTATTACTGTGCCTCAAGGTGCAGTAAAGTTGAAAACTCTTCTCTAAGTCATATTCAGTCCATGTGGCAGTTCATTTCAAACTCCAGAGTGTTGCTTTACTTCAAAGGGTAACATTTCATGAGGGGCACTTTATATGAGAAGTGATTTCCTGAAAGTTAAAGATGGGATTAAATTTTATTCTCATAAGGTAAGATGTGCAATGACAACCGTAAAGAAAAAAAATGGATCCTTGGAGTCCATATTATAACAACTTACATAATCATTATACAACTGGACATTTGGGGACATTACAGAGTTAACTGTAACACTGACCTACAGCAGAATAACCAATGCATATTTTGACTCTGGACATTTGTTATACACTAAAATAAATATATAATTATTGGTGCTTATGACTGTCCACTTAGTCTTTTGTTGTACAGTAGTAGCTATCCTCAGAACTTCAGTGAATGGGTCAAAACTTTGAATTTTAATATTAAAAGGCATATTATTAGTTTTTGCAATGGAGATTTGAAAGGATTTACTTTTTATATGGGAAGGTTATTGGTTTTGTGAATAGATAAATAGAGGAATATTTAGGTGTTATTGTTTGTAAAATCTTAAATCTTTCACTGTAATGAACAGAACAAATGTGTTCCTATGTCTCACATCAGAAAATTTGAACTTAAGGATAATAGTTATTTTAGCATTGTGAAAAACTGGTGATGCCTTATTTGGGATACCATCTGACCCAACTAGACTAGTAATGTCTTATTTGGGGTACTCTGTGATCCAGCAAGACTAGTGATAACCTGTTTGTGGTACACTGTGATCCAACAAGATCAGTGATGTCTTATTTGGGGTACACTGTAATCCAACAAGACTGGTGATAACCTATTTGTGGTACACTGTGATCCAACAAAACTAGTGATATTTTGTTTGGGGTACTCTCTGATCCAACAAGACTAGTGATAAGTTATTTGGGTTACCATGTAATCCATTTACTGTACAAAAGATATCAGCATGAGATGCTTAGAGTTTTGGACTCATTTTCTCTTTAAACAGAACTAGGGAAGGATGTTAAGGATTGAAAATTGTAATAGTGGTTCTGTAGGCCTGAGTGATGTTGACAGGTTAATATGTAGGTCTGTGGTATATTAAATAAATCCAGATGTAAAGTAGATATTGAAGTATAAGTTAGAGATGCTTTACAATAGTATTATTGAGTTGAGTTCTGTTCTTTATTTTAAATTGATAATGAGTAGGAATGTTAACAAAAAATAATGAATAATTTAAATCTATGATTTTAGTTTTTATCTATATTAATGGACTGGCATGCCACTAGCTTTGATGCAAGTCCCACCTAATTTCATGAGTTTTAATGTGAACAACACTGGCATATGATGATGTCATTGTGTAACAAAAGCTCTTTACCAACAAGGGGGTGACATCCTCATGTGTAAAACTCCCCCTGTACACTTGCACTTGTGATGACTTCATTCTTTTCGTTGGTATTGTATGATGCATTGTGATTTTGCTGAGATTTGTACTGGTTTATGGAACTTTAGTTTCATCTTACTAAGTTTGAACTAATGTTCACTGCTTTGTTTTCCTACATGTTACTATGACTTTTACATGAATTCATACAGAACGTATTTCAACTATGGCTTCAGGAGGATCATTAGCCATGGATAACACGACAGCCATTGTACATGTTTAGCTTTCTGTGCCCATCCATTTATCATTTATTCCTTTTCAGTTTGACAGTGTACAAGTACAGCGTGTAAGTCTACGGATTTACAATGCTAAAATCAGGGGTTCTGATTCCCCGGTGGGCTCAGCAGATAGCCTGATGTGGCTTTGCTATAAGAAAACAACACACAATGTACAAGAAGAAGATTAATTCAATCACCTTTTTCCTCTTCTTGGTTTTGCTTTAAGTGGTTCATATATAGTTGAGGAAATGCCTCAGCCTTCCCCTTCATTTTAAGCTTTTATTCCACAGATATATTACATTCTTTCAGTTTCTCATGACACTTCTTGTTCTTTGCTTCACGAGCCTAATGTACAGGATTGTATTTCATTTCTCCTGTCTCCATTGACATTGGTGTTCATGCAGACTCCTGTGTGGACCAACTTTGTACCAGTAGTTTTAATCCTCACTCTCTTCCTTTATCTGATTCATATGACCATTCCCGACTTTCTGGAATCACGGACTGAAACTATGCAGCACTAGTTTCTACTGTCTTCTGTGGTTCTTGTCTTTCTCAACATTACCCTTCTATCACTGTTCTTCAGGTAGGTCATTCTACCTCTTGGTCTTCCATCTGATCTTTCAGGCCTTCCACCTGATCCACATGACTCAACAGGGACTATTCTATCATTTCTCTATCCTCATCGCATTTCATTTCCTTTTCCTTCCAATTCTATCTCTTGAGGAGAAAGTATCAGTTTTTTTTTTGTGTTTTTTTTAAACAGATGTGCCATCAAGAGGGTATATAACTCTTCTCCAAGATTTTACTCTTATTTCTTTGTAGTTCCCAAGAAGATCACGGATTAATATGTATAATTATCCTTAACTTTCTCAGTCACTTTCTGGTGATTCCATGCTTTCAAATAGAAAAATTCTTTTCTCTCTATTGGTCCTTTTTCTTCAGAATGTGGAGGACCGAGTTTGACATATCAGACAAATTCTTTCACATCCTGTTTGCCCCATCTTTCAGATGTATTCTGCACTTCATCCACAAGAGTCATGTCCTCCAGTTCTGTGCTGTTTCTTTCAGCATTTTATCAGCCCCTTACTCATTTAACCATGTTTTAAGGGTCTTTGCTCATCATGTTCATAGACTGTCTCCAATTTTACTTTTACATAAAAGATTGGCTTCTCTCAGACCATTTCTGAGAGAAATTCTCCCTCTATACTTGTATTATTCAAATTGTGGAATGTCTGAATGACGTTATGATAGTCTTTTTGACACAGAACAAGAGCTCATATCACATCAACATACTCAAATTTCTGTCCATAAAGCATAATCCCATTATTTCCTGTTTCTGATGGGTTATTTGATTATGATCGATTCAGACAATTCCATTATTGTTTTATACATCAATCACTAAGGTGGTATCTATTCTGGAACCCTTTATTTTCAAACATTGAATCTAATATTTTGTGTCCATTATTCTGGCATTTGTCTAATTGTCTTTCATGCTGAGAAGTATAAACTTTGTTGCAGACTGCCTTTCTTGGCTGGACTGCATTCTCCATATGATAGTGTCTCTTGACTGACATGTTTTTCCATTAAGTTTGTTCAAAGTTGAGCATATCTTTCATAGATGTTTTTGCCACACTTTCAACTCAAATGTTTTTCATTTTTGGTCATATTTACCACATCTTTTAGTTATGTCCATCAATGCTCTCAGTCAGGTCTGATGTCATATTTTTATCTTCCCAACTGGGGTGAACAGGAATAAGATTATCCCCCTTTGCCCCACTCGTGAATAAATTTTTTTAAAAAATTCAGGAAATTTCTTCTTTTGGTGGGGTTGATAAAAAGTTCAGTGAATGCCTATTGAGTAAGATGTGGTAATTGTCTGGAGTGTATAGAGGCAGAACGAATGTAATGGAGGTGGTGAAATCAAAGATTTCGACAGAGTTGTAAAGAAAAGAAGCTAGTCGGCAGGATCTGGACAAACAATTGATGGACCTTTACCAGGGCCACTTAGTAGCAGGGATCTATAAATCCAATGCCTCGGTTAGGATCAACTGAACAAGCCAACCGGAAGCCCTCCTCCTCTGCAAATTATTTCCTCTCTTGCTTCAACCTCACATATAACTGTTTCATTAAGGAATATCATCCTTCCATCTTTGTACATGGATTTGTGTGATCCATTATCTGTTGAACTGGGATCCTGGAATATTTCTCATGTCTCATTCCTGTTGCCATTCCATTTTGTTTCTTTATTGATGTACTTGCACAGGATTATATTGGTTTTAATCCTATGTCAATACTTTAAGTGTACAGGGTTATACTGGTTTCTATCTCATGTCAGTACACTTAACAGGACTTTACTTGTAAAGGGTTATATTGGTTTCTATCCCATGCTCGGTTCTCTAAACAGTACTTGTACAGGGTTATATTAGTTTCTATCTTATGTAAGCACACTTAACAGGACTTTACTTGTAAAGGATAAAAGTGTTTTCTATCTCATGACAGTACTGTAAACAATACTTTATTTGTACAGGGTTATATTGGTTTCTATCCCATGTCAGTATATTATATTGGTTATTGTAATAAAATGTGCTAGTATCTTACTAACTATCACATCTAAGAATTATAATTTATTTTCTACTTCCAATATTTCATGATTACTTTAAGTTTGACTGTAGTTGTATTAAAAAAAAAGTATAATTGGAAGTAATTAGACCAAAGCTTGTAATGATTACCACAACTCGACTGTATTGATAGACTAAATATTATGGTATTGTTTGTATTTTGTATAAATATTAGTTTCAGAAATGCTGCTTGCTTCTTTACACCACTAAAAGTTTTTACTTCATCCACAACTGTCATGGAATTTCATGTGCATTGTACAGGCCTTGAACAAACTCCAACCCCTACACATTAGGCTATGACATAATGCTGTAACCTTCCACTAATAAGAAGGAAAACCACCTTCTCATACAGTAATCTTCTGGAGCACTAGCACATAACTGTAGGCTTATATTCTTCCTTTGGTATTGTATGTGTTCATGAATGTTTTCCTGTATCTAGTGTCTTTAATTGATTACCATTCTTACTTTAGTACTACACTGACTTTGTCCATCCACCTGATTGTAACTAAAGCCATCATATTTTTGCTTTTAGGCTTCTTTCTATAGTGTATGCTGAGTGAAATGTATTGGGTCATTTTCTCACACTGCTTCTACTGTGACAAGAGGCAATTTATCTGTTCTTGTATCTAAGATTCAGCTTCTAACCTTTTAATTTATGTAGTAGAGCACACACCTGCATGTGATATATCTCTTGGATTTCATTTACTCCATGGCAAGATGTTTTGATGTGATAGATAACATGAGCTGTGATGAACCCTATGTACCAGCAATTCAACTAATGAGGTTGTTATTTTCATGCATCCTGTGGCTGGTTACATCTCTGCCTATTTCTTCACCAGTTTAGATAACTACTTGCTTTGTTTGTTTGCCTTCTATGGATGATTTTGGCCACCTCTTCCACCCCAACCTTTTTTATGTCTCTTCACTGCTTGATGACAGCTACTTCCTCCTTCTGCTGCTACTCCTATGAAACAGGTATATGTTGTTTTACTTTGTTTTCTTTTTTCCTCTGTCCAAA
>NC_134837.1:186093400-186167827 GCF_004210375.1 Tachypleus tridentatus | reverse complement strand
AATTTGTTTGTCAAACATCCATGTGCAATATCTTTGTTTTGAATGAACTACTAATTAATATAACTACATTATAAATATTTAGTTAACACTGATCATTTGTTCCATGTCTCAATAATTAGGCATATTTTCTTATCCAGAATACACAGCAGATATAGCAAAACTGCTCTTTATATTTGTCTTTTTCAGCAATATATGCTAGAAGGTATAATACTTGTATTTATTTAATATTTACTATTGCTCATATAAATTTAATATATTATAGTGTTGGTGTTAATCTGATATATAGTATTGCTAATGTTAATCTGATATACAGTATTGTTGATGTTAATCTAATATACAATGTTGTTTATATTAATCTGATATACAGTAGTGTTGATGTTAATATGATATACAATATTGTTGATGTTAATCTGATATACAGTATTATAGATGTTAATCTAATATACAGTATTATAAATGTTCATCTGATATACATTAGTATTGATGTTAATCTGATATATTGTAGTGTTGATGTTAATCTGATAGTGTTGTTCATGTTAATCTGATATACAGTGGTGTTGATATTAATCTTTGATACGAGTATTGTTGAAGGTAATCTGATATACAGTATTGTTGATATTAATATGATATACAATGTTGTTGATGTTAATCTGATATACAGTATTGTTGATGTTAATCTGATATACAGTATTGTTGATATTAATATGATATACAATGTTGTTGATGTTAATTTGATATACAGTATTGTTGATATTAATATGATATACAATGTTGTTGATGTTAATCTGATATACAGTATTGTTGATGTTAATCTGATATACAGTATTGTTGATATTAATATGATATACAATGTTGTTGATGTTAATTTGATATACAGTATTGTTGATGTTAATCTGATATATAGTGTTCATGTTAATCTAATATGTACACTATAAAATACAAATTTCGTTCCTAGATAATATGTGTTATTTCTTAATTGCTTTTGTTGTAAAAGTACAGAAAATGGCCATTATTCCCTTCAAACTTTGCTTCTGTGACCTGGATAATGAAATTTAAAAATTAACCTATTTTCTGTGTAAAAACGGGCCAATTTGCACATTTTCATTTACATACTGTGTGAATAAAACAACATATGAACCAAAATTTACATGTGTTTATACTAAAGTTATACAAAAATGTTTAGAAGTGAGTAGTTTTGCAACTGTAATGTAAATCACTTTCACGTATCAGCCCCAAATATAGTCTCCCATCATGTCTTCTTTATATGAGTTGTTCAAAGTTTTGGTGGAAGCTACCTTGCACCTTGCTCCTCTGAGTATGCTCCCATGTCTTCCTTGGATTTATCAAGATGAGCATCAATGATATGAACTTTCACGGACATCCTGCAGCCCATTTTGCCGTAGTTCTTCCCCAGAGCCTTAACCAGTTCCACATAATTTTTGGCCTTGTGATTGCCCAAAAAGTTCCAAACGACTGTGACAAAGCTGACTCAAGCTTTTCTTCCCTTCTTACTGAGCTTCTTGAGGAATTCTGTACACTCTAGGATCTTCTTTATTTGTGGTCCAACAAAGACATCAGCTTTGACCTTTGCCTCAGACAGCTTAGGGAAGAAGTCTCAAAGGTACTTGAAGGTTGCATACTCTTTATCAAGAGCTTTGATAAATTGTTTCATAAGACCAATTTTTGGGTGCAATGGTGGAAACAACACCTTCTGAGGGTCCACTAGTGGCTCACACTTGACATTGTGCTTCCCCACAGAAAACTTGGTCTGTTGTGGCCAGTGCTTCCTGCTGCAGTGTCCCTGCTGTCCCAGAGGCAAAGGTAACTGCAAAACTTGTTAAAGCCTCCTTGGAGACCCATCAGAATGCCACCATTTTGAAGTGTCTGATAACCTCCCAGCCATACTTATCATACTTCAAGGCTTCTAGCAAGGTCTTGACCTGTTGTATTACTCCTTGAGGTGCACCAAAATATATATAAAAGGTCTGAAATTTGTATAACATAAAATCTTACTATTCAAGCAAGCACAAATTGACTGTTTTACCTTCTAGAATTTTTTTTTGCAGTGCTTGCAGGTATAATGACGTGCCCAGGGTTTGCTCTTGATCCCTGACAGGCATGTGCTGAAATATGCCTTGCAGGCTTCATATATTTTAGCAAATGCTGTCACAGAATACTTTTTTGCTCTTGTCTTGATAAATTGGCCACATACATAGCAGAATATGTCTGGAGAATGCTTGCAGCTTCTTGATGCCATCTCTGATAAAATCAGATAGATCTATGTGTTCACTTGGACAGTTAGAACTACACTGAAGTGGTGAGTGGTGAGCCCCTCTTTATATATATATCTTACTAGGGAAAGTTCTAGAAAATTCTCATAAGTTCTACAACATTCTAGAAAGCTCTTGAGAATTCTTGTAAATTTGAGAAAATTCTCTATCAACTACTCAGTACTGAATCTACCTCGAATGTTGTGCAAAATGGGTAAATTTAAAAATTTCATTACCCGGAACATAAAAGCAAAGTTTGAAGAGAAAAACAAGTCTTTTGCCATTTACTTCCAACATCAGCAATTAGGATATAACAGTTTATGACCAGGAACAAGAAAAAGTAAAAATTTTGTTACATGGTGGTATTATTGATGTTAATATGATTATGATATACAGAAGTGTTGATGTTAATATGATATACAGTGTTGTTGAAGTTAATATGATATAAAGTATTATTGATGTTGATATATTATAGTGCTGAAGTTCATCTGATATACAGTATTGTTGATGCTAATCTGATATACAGTAGTGTTGATGTTAATATGATATACAGTAATGTTGATTTTAATCTGATGTAATGTATTGTTGAAGTTAATATGATATACAGTAGTGTTGATGTTAATGTGATACACAGTATTGTTGATGTTAAGATAACATACTGTACAGTATTGGTAATAATACTGATATACAGTATTGTTGATTTTAATCTGATGTAGTGTATTGTTGATGTTAATCTGATACATTATAGTGTTAATATGATATACAGTATTGTTGATGTTGGTATAATATACAGTATTGTTGATATTAATATGATATACAGTATTGGTGATGTTAATATGATATAAAGTATTGTTGATGCTGATATATTATAGTGTTAATGCTAATACGATATACAGTAGTGTTGATATTAATCTGATGTAAGATATTGTTGATTTTTGTTTGTTGTTAGTATTAAACTTTTAATGCGGGTGTCGAAATCTGATCTTGTGTTAAATTACTATATCTCTTCAGCACGTTTATTTGCTTTCATAAAAGAGTTCCTATTAGTATTATCTTAACATTAACTAATATCGATACAATCACAAGTTACCAGAAAGTTATTAACATTAGGTACTGGTCATAGATTACTGGTTACATCAGGACACATACGTTCACGAGGCACAGCTCTAGTCTGCAGGCTAGTGCTAGTCGTTAGAAATTATATTTCATCTACGATAGGGTGAGTATTATAGTAAGCAACAAAAAAAACAACAACAAATAATAACATATACCAAAGCAAATAAAACCAATAATTAATGTGTTTACCTTGTTACAATTACTTCACATATAAAATAGGTTTAACTTTCACACACCCTTCTGTAACACGCTAACGCTAACAATCGCATTGTCAATAAACAAATATTGATCTGGACTTCTCACCAGAAAACCTGATACGGTTTTAAATAGAAAACGAAAGAACAATTGGTGTTTTAAAGTTACAATTACAGAAAACATTAATTTCATTTGAATGTATCAACAGAAATAACCTTTAATAAGTATTTTTTTATTTGAGATAGTCAAGAATTGTACATTACAATTTGTCACAAAACTATAGTGAACCACATTTTGGTAATACAACTACATTCAGTCAATACTGAAGAGTTCTACTACGTTAGCGTATTTTGCCAGAGTGCTAAGGCAGAGTTGGAAGAAAGCTGGCAGTTATAGAGGGTTCTATTGGGAGTTTTCATTATAGCTATGTTGGAATACTCGACTGACAAAAGAAAAAAAATAGTTATTCAGGTAGTAAAATCGAAGCATGCATTTTGAACGAATGTTCCTTGTGAAGAAGTTTCGAAAATATTAAAAATTGTGTAGCCACTACAGGCAAGAGCCGTTTTGTCAAGTCGAGGAAAATGTACGAGGGAAATTCGTTTGAGCGTTCACCAAAACTCTCTGGACGAACAGAAATGACATCGTTAGGTCATAGGCCGTCGCCTTCTAAGTTTTATACCTCCTCAATCTCTCAGCCTCCTTCCGTTAGAGGCAGTCCCGTTCCTTCCCGAATAGCCCCTCCTCCGTCACAAACATTCTGACACCGTCATTATAGAATTAGTAGATCCAGTAACAACAGCCCTCTGTATGTGTCAGGAGAGCCCCATTCCCTCATTCCATTAGTAGCAGTACGTTTAATACTGTTTACAACGTTGACGAATTCAACAGCCCCCTTATGGACATCCGAACAAGCGGTGCTGGACATCGAAGTCGGTCCGTAAGCCGGCCCGTGCGGAATTATCAGGTGCTAGAAAGGGTCCTGATCGTGAATATATTACTGCTCGAGAGGGTAGACAAAGGTCTCTGGACGTAGGAGACACAGTTGGCAGGTCCCCCAGAGCGCGAGACCGTTCATTAGAACGATCTGTGTACAAGGAACACGAGCAACACGATGTGTATTATCCTGAACGTGAATCTGTTATTGAATCCGATCCGTATAAGGAAAGTGGAACGTATAATGTTCGCAGTTCACACGCTTTCACCACTCATAACCAAGAGAAACAGAATGAATATGCTCGTGAAAATTTCGTGTTGGAACTTCAGTCACGTTTAAATGAGCTACACAATCAGTATGGCAAAATGAAACGGGAACTTCATGTCACTACTCAGAAACTAGGGTCGAGTATGCACAGTATTAAGACATTCTGGAGTCCAGAGTTAAAGAAAGAACGTGCCTTACGGAAAGAAGAGGCAGCCAAGCATGGTTTGATGAATGATCAGTTGAAGATTTTTAGGTCTGAAAATCAGGTAGGGTGAAACGTTAACGTATGTTACTGAATTATTTGAGTGTTCTCGAACATTTGAAAAAAAACAAATTGTGAAAAAGTCCGTTTTATTGCTATAAAAATCGTTAAATTTTGTTATCGTTAATTAATGTCACGATTAGATTTGAGCATGATATTATCATAAAAAGTAATTAAATATATACATATATAAAGGTTAAAGGTAAATTTACACTAACTTTATATACATCGTTTGACCAAAAATTTAAAGAAAGCTCAATTATATAGTAGGAAAACACTCTCACAGGTGATTTCAGACGCAACAGTAGGACAAACATTTAAAAAAAAATCGATAACCCACGTAGTAACGTGTATGTATGGTCAATACACCATTCACATAACAATAACAAACACCATTTAGGGATGTTTACATGAAGTACTCTTGACACTATATTATTGCGTATATCTTAGTAACGAAATTAGCCGGCAGTATATGTTTCTGTTAACACTTTATTCTCTAGGTTTTCAAGTTTGTAACTCACGATTCATTTTCTTAACAAGGTACTATACGTTTCAGGATAAGGCAGTAAAATTCGATCGTCTGGGAAGTGTTAAACCCAAACATTTATTTGAAATAGTTGTTTTAAACTAAGCTAATTCTAACAAGGGAAGGATTTCTTACCTGTGTATTTTAGTTTGGGATTCGCTGTATTTTTAAACACGACTTAGTTTTCTAATAGTATAAAAATATTTAGTGAAAAGTGCATTGTGGCATTGTGCATTGCTTGTGGCAGGTGTATTTATAGCTGTTAATCATTTGTGCAATACTTTGGAGTTCGAATGAAAATACATTTTCACTGGGGAAGTGGTGCTTTGCAAAGTGAGGAGTACAACGAAAATACATTCAATCATAAACTACTGAGGGTTTGAGGATATAATTATGACAGAGTTTACTTGTTTAAACTGTGGATGTAAAGCATGTTTTACTGTGTTAGAAGATAAACACTTCAACGTATATTAAAAAAACAATTGTAATAATTCTTATAATACTCATGATTGTAAGAAAAAAGTTAGATTCAACCAGCTTGATAGATGACATAAAACATACAGTAAGACGTTTTACTTATTATCGAAGTCGGATCTTTTATTGGACCAATAAATATTTTTCATTCATTACAAGACACTTCACTTTGTTAAAACGTTGAAAACTGATAATATTGGTGGTTATTCAGCAGAGACGTAACAGATTACAAAAGTTCAGCGAAAATAAGTAGAGGTAGAATATGTTTTTAATGTATGCGAGTTCGGTGTCAAAAAATACCGTATGAAGATAAAGTTTCTGGAACTTTAATTTGTTAAATAATCTTTCGACCTTCGACATTATTATTAGTGGACACAGCAGAGAGCCCGATGTTGCTTTGCTATGAGAAAACTTACACACATACACACACATTATTTATAGTGTTTTCAATACAGGTTTTTGTGGAACATTCGGTGTGAGTTCTAGAATTGCATCAAATAAAGTAAGAAGATAATTTATTAACACAAAATTACCCCTTGAACCAATAGATGATATTTTATTAACACAACACTACCCCTTGAATCAATAGATGATAGTTTATTAACACAACACTACCCCTTGAACCAATAGATGATATTTTATTAACACAACACTACCCCTTGAGCCAATTGATGATATTTTGTTAACACAACGCTACCCTCTTGAACCATTAGATATTTTCGGACTAGAAACTGTAACATTTAGAAATAGGTCTCTACGAATTTGCGAGAAAAAAATAATTAAATATAAACTGGTTGACGGATTAGTTTTGTTGTTGCTCTTAGTTGTATCTTCACCCACTTAATCGATAACACACATGGAAAAGTGCAGCCATTTTCCACACTGAGTATAACTCCCTATCTCTGGAAATGAAAGCCTAAAACGGTTGAAATTCACGATAAATGCTAATTAAACAGCAACACTCAGTCAGATGTTCTTGTTTTTGTTTCCGAAATCATAATTTATTGTTGTATATTTTCTTGTCATAACCTGTACCACCACATACGCATCACCTGTTATGAAATAACCTGTGTTATTCAACAATCAGTTTTCTTTTGAAAAACTATGTGGTCCGAAGTTTGTTTCTAACGTGTGAAGTTATAGATACGTCTAAAAGTTTGAAAGAGAATTTTCTAATCTTTATTGGTCGATGAGGTTTCGGACTGTGACAAACATCAGACTTCTTTTGTAAGTTATGGATGTTTGAGAAAAATATTTTAATAGAACGCATATCTTCGGAATAAAACAGAAGCAAAACACGGTATGCAAACTTAATTAAAGACTCTGAATGTTGGTAGTACAAATTATAAATTCTGAAAATAGTTTATTTTCTAATATCTGTGCAATAATGAAATATCTAATCTCTGAGGGCGACAGTGGGTAATAAACACTATAAACAGTAACTCTTTGTTTTGTGGCATTTGATGTTTTGAAAATAGATTTTATCCAACCAGTGTAAGGAATAGAAGGGGTAAAAACATTACTTTTGTAATTAAACACAAAGCTACACGATGGCTATCTGTGCTCTGCCCACCATGAGTGTCGAAACTCGGTTTCGAGAGGTGCAAGTCCACAGATATACCGTTGTGCCACTGGGGGTGTAGAAAAATGTTTTATTTATTGGAAACGTTTTCTTGTATTTAAAATTTATATGGCGATTCTTATCTTTGTATGATGAATTTTTGTAAATATGTTTTTCAGTTGTCGCTAGTGGAACAGTGCTACGTTGATGGACTTGCAACTCTAAAATTCAGGGTTTGATTCATTGCGGTCGACACAGCAGATAAGCCAACGTGACTTTACTCTAAAACACAAACAAACGTTTTTTTAACTATTTTGATTTGATTTATCATGGCATATAAAGCCTCTTGCACCAGTAAATATTCTTATACGAATATTTACAATAATAAATGTTTATTTAACATCAATAAGTGAAAAACAAAACAAAAAACGGACATTATCTACGTTTTCCGCAATAAATTGATTTTACTTGATCATGATTGTAAAACATACGTTTAGAATATGCATATAAATGTTTAATGACAAGTAATCGATAAGTCAATAATCTCACACAGTGAGTTTTAGAACGCAGTTTTGTCCCCTGGAACTCGAAGCTAGCTAACTGGATTCGAATCCGGTCGATACTACATAATATTCTATCCAGTTTAAGTTATGAGCGCAGTTTAAGAGTCCCGGGCAGAATTCAGCAAACTGGGGTATATGAAAACTCAAAAGAAGATTAAAAGACATAGCATCGGGGGTCTTTCCATGTGTTGGGCCCCGGACAATTGCCCAGTAGGTAAGACCGCCTATTTATAAGAGTGTGTGTGTGTGTATGTTTTCTTATAGCAAAGTCACATCAATCTATCCGCCGTGTCCACCGAGGAGAATCGGACCCCATATTTTAGCGTTGTAAATCCGAAGACTTACCGCTGTACCAGCAGGGGTCTTATAAGTCAGTCCTATCTACCAACAAGCAGTAGTGCCTGTAGTTAGCTCCTTACATTATCGACTGCTCTGATAGATATTTCGAACAATGAGTCTCCCCTAAAGTATCATATTTCACTTTACATCTTTGTTGTAAGACTGAAAGCTAGCGAGTTACAAAAGTCCTATCCGTATAAAGTGTTCTTTGAAGGAATCACTGTTAATACGTTAATATCTATTCTGCTAGTCACGCTATCGCTCATTTCCTATCTTACCTTCTTCTTTTTATCAATTAATTATTTATATGCCCTCCACAGTGAATATGAATATATTCATGTTACACCTTGTATATCTATATCTTTTCACAATGAATAGCATCAATGAAGTATATTCACATACGGGTTTCTTAGTGTTAGATACAGTATATTTTAGACTGCTGCCCTAAATCGATTATGGGGACTTTCTTTCTCACTAACGACGAACACAATTCTGTTGTATAACTAAAACAGGAAACAGTGATGGTAACGTGACAACGTCTGTTTCATATACCATATTCTTTATTTTACTAGAATTAGTTTATTTGAATCAACCAAGATCATGATTATTATATTTTATGAATGGATAACCAGGTAATTTTCGTTCAGCGCGATGGTAGTTACCGCGTCAGTAGGGGGCGGTGTGAGTTTCCACAGTGGTTTATTTCAGTAGAGCTCGTGGTGACTTTTCCATATTAATCATCTTGATAGAGGGCGTGATGAGCTCGAACATCAGAAAACTGGTTCAGTTCAGTAGAGGACGTGGTGAGTTTTACAATAGATAACTGGTTCGTTCCAGTAGATGGCGCTGTTATTTTACAGCTTGTCATTCCGGTAGAGGACGGGGTGTGTTTTTACAGTGGATAACTTGGTCATTCCGGTAGAGGACGGGGTGTATTTTTACAGTGGATAAATGATTTATTCCAGTAGAGGGCGTGGTGAGTTTGCACGTGGATTACCGATTCATTTTGATAGATTATGTTTATGGCTTTGTTAGTTTTATACAGTTATTTCTGTTTGAATTAGAATACTTCATTCCATGAGAACGTTAAGAACCTAGTATGTTTAAACAGCGATTTAATCTTGAAACAGATTTTTAAGGTTAGTGTTTGTTGTCTATCGTTTTGTTAGAGGAGCTGGGATGGATTTATACATCAAATCCCTTTTAACACAAGCCCCTCTCCTTCCCAGTGGCTCAGCGGTAAGTCTCTGGACTTACGATATTAATATCTATAGTGGGCACTGCATAAAAGCCGCCATAATCAGTGATGACGAGAAACCCACTTGTTGAGAAATTTATATGCAAAAACGGCTCGTTTGGGCTGAGAAAACACTTTTACATAGAAGAGCGAACAACGTTTCGACCTTCTTCGGTCATCGTCAGGTTCACAAAGAAAGAGGTAACTGACCGGAAGCTGACCACATGTTTGAAAGGGGTTGTGTAACTGTGTGTCGAAATGTAGAGGGCGGTATTAGATGTTTGAATATATAATTTTATTTATTTTATTATATTAATATAGGTATAAAGGCGTTCCTTTA
The DNA here is from genome assembly GCF_004210375.1 of Tachypleus tridentatus. Taxonomy (NCBI): domain Eukaryota; kingdom Metazoa; phylum Arthropoda; class Merostomata; order Xiphosura; family Limulidae; genus Tachypleus; species Tachypleus tridentatus. The sequence goes on along the minus strand of NC_134837.1, from coordinate 186,157,740 downwards.
TATTGGTTTATTACAGCTCACGAATCAAAAAACCACGAAACCATATACTGCTGTATACCATATATTCCTGACATCAGCAAACAAATAACCAACATTTGGCAAAAATTAGTAACAAAATATGACATTCCAATTAATACCAAATTTATTCAAAAACCCGGCACAAAACTGAGGTCTATACTATGTAAAAACTACACTGACAAACACCACACCAACACTATTTATAAAATACAATGTGATAACTGCCACGACTTCTATATTGAGAAACAAGTAGAAAATGGAAACCAGATTCAAAGAACATAAAAAGTCACCTTCACACGTTTTCGAACACTGCAAGTCAAATAAACACAACATAACCATAGAAAACACTCAAATACTAAATAAAGAAACAAACATAAACAAACGCAAAATTAAAGAAGCCTTACTTATACAACAACTTAAACCCAAAATAAACCAATATAAAGGAACGCCTTTATACCTATATTAATATAATAAAATAAATAAAATTATATATTCAAACATCTAATACCGCCCTCTACATTTCGACACACAGTTACACAACCCCTTTCAAACATGTGGTCAGCTTCCGGTCAGTTACCTCTTTCTTTGTGAACCTGACGATGACCGAAGAAGGTCGAAACGTTGTTCGCTCTTCTATGTAAAAGTGTTTTCTCAGCCCAAACGAGCCGTTTTTGCATATAAAAAGCCGCCATAAGTGACACAGCAGTATTCTCTGGACTTACAACGCCATAAACCGAGTTTCGATACCAGTGATGGGCAGTCCACAGATAGTCCATCGTGTAGGTTCGTGCTTAACTTCAAACACACACACCCACGCCTAAAGAACTCATTGTGTACATTTTTGCTTAACAGCAAACAAATACACAAGCCATTTTCAATACTCTTCACTTTATATTTAGGTTTGTTTTAACATAAATATGCTGGTAACATAGTGCGTCAGAGAAAATACATTGATTCAAGAAAACGAATATCTTATCTTTTCAAACACAACTATAATAAAAATCACGCATCACGAGTAAAGCGTACACGAAAAGTGTTTATTTGATCCTAGATGCTTCGTGAATATTTTAATAAAATAAAAATATGTTGGCAGTAGTATATTAATAACCTGTATACTCTTAATTAAGTCCAGATTAATGAGAGCAAATTAAGATAATGTATGAGATATTCAGTTAGCATGACGATAAATAAATCTTTCACTTAAATTTTTCGCTTTAACAGGAATTTCCATTACTAGAAATTCAACTGCACCAATAATATCAGTTTGATTTGTTTCAACTTTCGCGCAAAGCCACACGAGAGCTATCGTCAAAATTAACAGTGAAACGCTGGAGAGTTGTTATTTGTTTGTAGTTAAGCACAAAGCTAGACAAATGGCTATATGTGCTCTGCCCATCAAGGGTATCGAAACCCTGTTTCTAGCAGTGCAAGTCCGCAGACATTCCGCTGTGCCACTGGGGGTAAGACTAAAGGGAAAGCAGCTAATCATAAAGAGTTATAACCACCTCTTGGGCTATTGTTTTACCAACGAATAGTGGGACTGACCGTAACTTTATAATGCCCCACGGACGAAAAAAGTGACCATGTTTGGTGAAACGGGAATTCGAACCATCGACCCACAGATTGCACCCAAATCACCTAGCCACGCCGGGCCTCTAAAAATTACAATAGACCCTAGAACGTACCAATGTACGTTTGTGTACTGCTTACGTTCATGTCCGTACAAATAGTGTTTTTTTGTGACTTATTGAGCGACAAAACATTACTTATTATCAATTTTTGCTTTAATTGATTTTAATGATATGAGTGATATTACTTCTCAGGTCATAAGCTTCAGCTCAGACGATGTATTATGTGGATTTGAGCTAAAACAAACAAAAAAGCGTTTCAGGTTTAGTTTGATGCCACTGAAAACTACTTATTGTTGAAATAACCCTTTCCAAGTTAAAACATTCAAATCAAAAATGTTTATATCTTGTATTCAGTGTTAATAAAATAGAGAGAGAGAGAGAGGAGAAAGAAATATGGATCAATATTTTTTAACCAGAACCACCGAAAAAAATACCTGCAAGAAGTCGTGCTCCAGTACAACATCTTGTAAGAACTGAATATTCAATAACACAAAAGTGAGTGGCAAAGGTCGGCCACTTGTCCCAGGCAAAAGAACCCGACAAAATCAAGAATTATCTTCACCTAGAATGGCAGCCCAAATCATGTGAACACAGTTGCTTCCCGGATGCTGAAGATTGTTTGTTTGTTTTATTATTAAGCACAAAGCTACACAAAGGGATATCTGCGTTCTGCCCTCCACTGGTATCGAACCCCGATTTTGAGTAATAAGTCTGCAGGCATACCACTGTGCCTCTGGGAGAGATGAGAAATGAGACTGATATTCATGCTATAATATATTCTATATGGTGAAGTGGCCTCACGTGGTGTTCATGGAGTTTTGTGTGATTGGACTGGTGAAACAAGGACAAGAATCACAGTGTCAGTGAAAGGGTATTGGCTCACTGACAATGAAAAGCTTTCAAGCATCGTAAGCTAAACCTTTTTTGTCAGCCACTTTGATTAATTTTAGTATCGAATAAAATTTAAATTTTGGGCCGTGCATAGCCGAGTGGTTAATTTCCAGACCATGAATCCGGATTTTGGGACCTTGGGTGCACTTTAAGAGTGACGTTGGCAGAGGATGCTGTGATGTAGTTGCCTTTCCTGTAGCCTATGGCTCAAAACTAAGAACAATTATGAGCAAATAGTTCTTTGTGTAGCTTAGCGCGAACAAAATGTGTACAAATAAAGAGCAGTCTCTTCTTATTGAAAATCTGGATTGGGTATGTAAAAAATAATTTTATGAAAGCTATTATTACTTGTACTGTCACAGTAATAGCAGCTCTGTTATAGAACAAAATAATATTATTTTAGAAATATTTCAAGTACTTAAGAATTGCATTCGGCCCGGCATGGTCAGGTGGTTAAGGCACTTGACTCGTAATCGGAGGTTTCAGGTTCAAACCCCGTCACACCAAACGTGCTTGCCATTTCAGCCCTGGAGGTGTTATAATGTGACGGTCAATCCCACTATTCGTTGGTAAAAGAGTAGCCCAAGAGTTAGCGGTGGATGGTGATGACTACCTGCTTTCTCTAATTTTACACTGCTAAATTAGGGACGGCTAACGCAATAGCCCTCGTGTAGCTTTGCTCGAAAATTCCAAACAAACACACAATTTTGTATACAAAGACAACACGTAACTTCGTTACTTTGAATGTTTACTGACATTTTCTGTATATTTCTAGCTAGTTCGATACGTTTGTTAAAGTTTTATCTTTATGTAGTAATTAACCAAGTACTACCGTGAGAGAAAACTAAAGACATCATCACGTGATCTTTACTGTAATGAGGTTTTCGACATCTCACTTGGACCAGATGATAGTGTTGAAGTCGTCAAAATAAAAGAATATAATGTTCAACGTTAAGAAACACATTATTAAGATTTATGGTACACGTTGGGTTTGAACGACAGTACCTGATGAAGATGCCTAAACCTTACAAAGTATACGAAAATTTCCCCAAGGAATATTTTATTTTGCCTCGTCGATATATTTAACATGGAAAACATTTCCTCACGGATAAGTTAAAATACAACAATACGAACCTCAATGGATTTCGAAACGATATGTCTTCATTAAGTGCTTCATGTGGGTTGTGAGACCAAGCGTTATTTGTATGGTTATTTGACATTCGATTGGTAATTCACCAATAGATTTGTTATCTAAAATAAAATACACAAACAGGGAGATAAACCCGGCATGGCCAGAAGGTTGAGGCGTTCGACTCATAATCTCAGGGTCACGGGTTTGAATTTCCGTTACGCCAAACATGATCGCCCTTTCAGCCGTGAGGGGGTTATAATTGACGGTGAATCCCACTATTCATTGTTAAAAGAGTAGCACAAGAGTTAGCGGTGGGCGGTGATGACTAGCTACCTTCCCTTTAGTCTTACACTGCTACTACATTAGGGACGACTAACGCCCCCTCGGTGGACTCAGCAGATATGCCCGATGTGGCTTTGCTATAAAAACACACTCACATGACACGTTTAGTTTTATGCGAAATTCAAAAACAAACACAAAGAGACAAGAAATACATTTTACCGAAATTATTCTACAAATATTTTACTTTGGACTTCAGTGAAAGTTGGGCGGGTTAGACTTGCGGGTTCAAATCCATGCAGTATTACAAGATGTTCTCCAAGACAATCGAGAAACTTTAGTTCACAAATTATTGTAGAATTCTTCAATGAAACGCGTTAAAATGTTCAAATTAAGAACAGTTCTCTCTTTTTGTTTGAAAACTACAAAATATAAGAATATAAAATCTCATGAAAAAAGCATGAAAACAAAGCAAGTAGTATGATTGTATGTACTCGATATATTGAAGGCAGGAATCATTAGTTCACTTTAGGATTAAAGCTTTTGTTATAGTGTTATACTGTTCATGACGTTAAAAAGCCGTAAGTTAAACAATAAAGAAAACACAAACCGTATAACCCTAACGCTTTTCAAAGGTAAACATTTCTTTATCAAGGGTGACATATATCTCATTAAGCACGGTAATACTTAATTACAAGATCGTGTTGAAACAAAATGCGATTTTAAAAACATCCCTTTAAGACTACCTTTAAAATGTCTGAATATTAACAATGACTATTTCATAGTATTGGGTGAGCAAAACTAAGTATTATTATAAAGCCACATAAATCGCTGTATACGTCATTATAGGTTGAATAAAAATTACACTATTTCAACGAATTTTCTTCTAAATAAGTGTGTGTGTTTTTTCTTATAGCAAAGCCACGTCGGCCTATCTGCTGTGTCTACCGAGGGGAAGCGAACTCCTCATTTTAGCGTTGTAAATCCGTAGACTTACCGCTATACCGGCGGGTGACAAGTATGTAAGTGACTCTTTCAGACAAAAAATACAGAAAAAGGATGAACCTTATAATTAGATCTGAGGATAGGTTGGTAGGGTTCGTAATGAGTAATATAATCGAATCGGGTATACGTGTTGTGTTCCTCACGCTTAGTATTGCTGGCGCACAAAAGCTCTCTCTCTTACTCGTAATCTGAGGGTCGCGAGTTCGCATCCCCTTCGCGCCAAACATGCTCGCCCTTTCAGCCGTGGGGGCTTTATAATGTTACGGTCAATCCCACTATTCGTTGGTAAAAGAGTAGCCCAAGAGTTGGCGGTGGGTGGTGATGACTAGCTGTCTTACCTCTAGTCTTACACTGTTAAATTAGGGACAGGCTAGCACAGATAGCCCTCGAGTAGCTTTGTGCGAAATTCAAAAAAAAACAAACAAACTCTCTCTCTCTCGCTAGGTGTTTGGGTGTATAAATTGGTATGCCCAGGAGGGTCAGGTACACTAGATCTCTTCCTCCTTCCTTTACATTGTTTGAGTGGACTTATTAATTTATTTAAAGTAAATACAGAGGGCCAGAGTGATAGCATAACTCTAACTCTGGTCCTTTTCAGGGCAATGTTTATGTATATTGTTCTTTCTTTCTTTTTTCTTAATACGTCTAGAACGTAGGTGGCCTGTTTTATTTTAGCACCAGTTTTATTATTATTATTATATATATATATTTTTTAGTTTATTATTATTATATATATATATTTATTTTTTAAGTTTATTATTACTATTATATATGTATTTATTTTTTTAGTTTTTTATTATTATTATATATATATATATATATATATTTTTAGTTTTTTATTATTATTATATATATATATATATTTTTTTTAGTTTATTATTATTATTTTTAAACTTGATTTTATCTTAATGATCTTATGTATAAATTTAACGGGGAGAGGTGTTTAGGTTTCTCTTCATCATATATGCAATATCTGTCTAGTTCGCATAAAAGCTCATTTTTTCGCCAATTTTTATCAAAATATTTTATTGTACTATGTAGATGTCTATCTGGTATTGTTTGTGTGTTTGAGTATTTGTGCATGAACTTTGAGGAAGTGGTTTTAGGTACTCTGTATGCTTTTGTAATTAATGTATGCTGTAATTTTTGGAGTTTGGTTTGCAATTGTTTTTCACTTACGTTAATCCATGCAGGATCTGCATAGTCTACTACTGGTCTAATATATGTTTTGTATATTTTAATGATGTTTTCAGGTGTTGTTCCATAATTTTTACCAGTTAGACTCCTAACATAGTTTATTCTTTGCCAAATTTTAGTTTTTATGTTATTTACATGTGTTATCCAGGTAAGTTTAAAATCATATGTTAGCCCTAAAACTTTTGCAGATGTAGCAGTCTGGAGAAGCTCTACGTTCATGTAAATCTGGAGTTGAACTTGTTGATGTTTCGTTGGTCTTGAGAATATCACTAATTGTGTCTTCGCTGTGTTTATTTTAATTCTATATTTTTGGCAGTATTCACTTATTCTGTTCAGTTGAGGTTGTAAGTTTGTGGCTGGTGTAGGGGCACTTTTCCAAATTGCTACATCATCAGCGAACTGTGACGTGTATCCATGATTAGGGTCTTTAAGTGGCATTATTATTCACATACATGATGAAGAGAATAGGACTAACCACCCCTCCTTGAGGGACACCAGCTTCTGGAGTGAAGAACCTGAGAAAGTTCCCTCTACGTTTATTCTACATTTTCTATTTTCCAGAAAGTTAGATAACCACCAAATAATTCCACGCGGCGCACAAAAGCTTTGTTTTGGGTTAGTTTGTTTTGAATTTCGCGCAAAGCTACACGAGGGCTGTCTGCGCTAGCCGTCCCTAATTTAGCAGTGTAAGACTAGAGGAAAGGCAGTTAGTCATCACCGCCTACCGTCAACTCTTGGGCTACTCTTTTTACTAACGAACAGTGTGATTGACTGTCACATTATAACGCCCCTACGCCTGAAAGGGTGAGCATGTTTGGTGCGACAGGGATTCGAACCCGCGACCCTCGGATTACGAGTCGAGCGCCTTAACCACCTGGTCTTGCCAGGCCGATGCATAAAACTATAGCTAATACAAAGGAAACAAACAAGTGTATTTTTATTTTATAAAGCAAAGCAGGGAGTGATATATACGTTATCTCACTATAGTAATATAGGAAGTTTCTATGTTACATAGACATTAAAACAAGAAAGTCAAAACTACAAAAATGAATTACTTTAAAAACAAACTTATTTGACGTACACCAGTATAATTACAGTGACTCTCCAGAGTAGGCATAATTAGTGTTTTATTATACTTGTACCTTTTTTCTGTTGTTGAGAGGGTTCTTCTTTATATGGTGGTAAAATACAATGATGCGAATTACAGTCGACTTAACGAATATAAGCGTTTAAGTTTTTTGTTCCGTATTTTTACAAACTCAGTGAGCAATGGGCCTGACTGGTAGATAAAACTAAACAGTCCACTTCTTATCAAATTACTTTCCGCATCTACGAAAGAAACACAAAACTAACACAATCGCTGACTCAAAAATCGGCCGAGAACATTTTAACAGACTACCAAACTAATTAACTGAGTAAATAAGTAACTGAAATAAGCCTATTGTGTGTTTATCTTATTGCAATGTTTTACTTTAAGAGTGAAAAGGAAAAAAGCTATTTTTGAACTGATAACGTGCCACGAGTGAGTAAAATCAATGATTCGATAGTCTGTATAATTGTTAGCTTGAAATCTTCCTTGAAAATAAACAAGGTCTACCTTCATTGCGTCTCTCAAACTGTGACTCTGTATCAATTCTCTTACCTTTTCAAATGAGTTGTTTTTATCGTTACACTTAGAATCTGTATTGACACGTGTTTATCATTTCTCTCTCTCATCTTCCAAACGCTGGGCGTGGCCTTGTCGTTGTCGTGTTTGAACTGTAGATGTGAAGGCTCATTTTCTAGCGTACTATTGCCAAAATCGTGCTATGGACTTAGGCCTAACTTGAGTTACAGGAATGACAGTCAAATTATATTATTCTGTAAGGCAAGAGTCGCCCAAGAGTTGGCGGAGGGTGATCCTTAGTTGCTCTGCTAGTATATTAGTCCAGAGTTATGGAAGGCTCTGCTCAGATGGCATTTGTTTAACTTTGTACAAATATTTTGAAACAAGTGAACAAAAATCTACCTTATAAACAGTTTGCTTGCAATTTTTAGATTTCGTTTTACGAGTTAGCGATATCATTGTTGCACTCGTGTTTACGGACAAAAGTTAAATGAGAAATATTAAAAAGCAAGTAACTTAATTCATTACCAAACACGAGCCACTTATACAAATAAAAATTAAATTAAATTATAATAGGCACCGCAAGGTATAACACACAATAATTTTTGAAATTTTGTATACACTGTGGTGATGAAATAAAAAAGGTATACACTTCTATGTGTTTTAAGAGACGATCCATAATATTAACAAACAACGACAAAGTATCTATACTATATAAATTGCAGCTATGTCTCGTTTTTTCAACGTCCCCTCGCTGGGACAATGGTAAGTATACCGATTTAAACGCTAAAGTTAGGAGTTCGATTCACTTCGGCTTTGCTATGTTTATTTTGAATTTCGCGCAAAGCTACTCGAGGGCTATCTGCGCTAACCGTCCCTAATTTAGCAGTGTAAGACTAGATGGAACTAAGCTAGTCATCACCACCCACCGCCAACTCTCACGCTACTCTTTTACCAACAAATAGTGAGATTGACCTGGACATTACAACGACCCCCGGCTGAAAGGGCGAGCATGTTTGGTGCGACAGGGATTCGAACCCGCGACCCTCGGATTACAAGTCGAATGCCTAAACTCAACTGGCCATGCTGGGCGCGAGGCTTTGCTATAAGAAAAATAAACACTTTATTTGCCCCTAATGGTACAGCGGTGTTTCTGAGGAGTTACAACGCCTAAAACCGCGTCTCTATACCGGTGGTGGGCAGAGCACAGATAGCCCAGTGCGTAGCTTTGGGTTTAACCTTTAACGCGCACACACACAACGACAACAGCTCTCTTTTAATTTATCGACAAACTAGCAATAACAACTTGGATAAATATTGGTTAACAGAAATGTTGTTCCTGGTGCATTATGAACTTCTAAAGGATTACACACGAATCACGTCTTTCATTTCTAAAGTTTATTCTCTGATGTCGTTTGAAGAAAACGAAATTCCTTATACGGAATAATGTATCGATTCTTTAGATGGCGCCACTATTTGTTCAGACGTCTTGAGAACATTTGAGATGAATCGTGTGTAAAATAACACTTCAATCCTCACTGTAACATACAGGTAACAAAACCCATCTTTGTTTCGGTTCTTTAGTTTTATTCTCTTACTTTCAGGTAACAGTCGAAATAAAACATGGAGTTATTTCTATTCGTTCATCAAATGAACAATTTTAATTATCGATAACATATCCATTTATAACTTTTGTTTGTTTGTTTGTTTGTGCTTGAATTTCGCGCAAAGCTACACGAGGGCTACCTCGGCTAGCCGTCCCTAATTTAGCAGTGTAAGACTAGAAGGAAGGCAGCTAGTCATCACCACCCACTGCCAACTCTTGGGCTACTCTTTTACCAACGAATAGTGTGATTGACCGTTACGTTATAACGCCCCCACGGCTGAAAAGACGGTCATGTTTGGTGTAACGGAAATTCGAACCTGTGGCCCTCGGAGTATGAGTCGAGTGCCTTAACCACCTGGCCATTTATAACTTAAGAAAATATATTTCACCAAAACATATCTTTGTGAAATACAGACCTATTTAAGTCAGAAATTCAAATTAAATATATATATATATAGGTATGTATTTACCACCGTATTTTAATAATTCCTGAGATCAATACTTAACTAATTGTATTCATTAATTTTAATCTTTCTCAGGATTTGCCTCACCGGATTATTATATAATAAACGTTACGTAAAATATCTAGAAATTCAAGCTTTCGTATGAGCCACATTTGGTCGTCTTTTAATGCTCTATTCTTATACTTATCATAAGACATTAGTGTGAGGGTTAGATCTATAATGTATTTATAAACACTAAAGTAAACGGCGTATCGAACGGTATTGTGTTTGTTGTATCACAGGCCTGAAGGGCTCTGGGTTGAGCGAAACGCGCTGGTGAATATAATGCACCTGGAATTATGTTATTATAAATTATTCTGGTTCTTAAAAGTCCTTATGAAGTAAATAAAAGAATATAATGTTTAATAATAGTCTAGGCCTAATAGTAATGTCTGAAGATAAGTACAATTGTAATCATGCTTCGTTGATTTCTAAAAGACATCTACACCTATAACTATTGTTTTGCTGTTCTCTTAGAAAGTGTGTCCACCCCTTCCATAATTCAACGGCATATGTGAGGGCTTATAATGCTAAAAATCGGGTTTTGATATTCACTATGGGCAAATCACAGACAACCCATTGTATAACCTTAGGTTTTTACAACAACAAAAATTCAGCTATCAAATTGTGGAAAAGTAATTTGAGGGTTTATTGAAGGAGTTAAATTTATACTCCTGTTTCTTAATTGGTGGGTTCTTACCCATAAGTGGAGTATATTTGGCTTATGTTAGACTGTTCTCTTGAAAGTGTTTAAAACAAACCAGCAGTTAGGAAGAGCAGACCAGTTAACACAAGTCGTTAATTTCTGTGAACTAATAATAACTTTACTTAACATCCAGAATGGAATGTTATGGCACCTAATTATTTAGGTGTTATTACAACTTCAACTGAAGTGCACAGAACACGGTAAAACGGCGGCATAAGTAAAAAAGTGTTATTACAATTTCCTGTCATTATATTCTGACTAAATTTGCTGGAAAATAAAACTGTAGCACTTGATCTATTAACATTAAAGTATAGACACCATTTACAAAGAGAGAAAGAAGCCCAGCTTGAGCCTGATTTAATATCTTACTATATTGAATTTGGTTTGTTTTGAATTTTGCGCATAGGTACACGAGGTTTATCTGCGTTATCCGTCACTAATTTAGCAGTGTAAGACTAGGGGAAAAGCAGCTAATCATCACCACTCACCGCCAACTCTTGAGCTACTCTTTTACCAACGAATAGAGGGATTGACCGTAACATTATAACGCCTCCCACGGGTGAAAGGGCGAGCATATTCGGTGTGACGGGGATTGTAACCCGCAACTCTCAGAAAACGAGTCGAGCGCCTTAACCACCTGGCCACGCCAGGTCTTTTAGATTTGTCACTGACATTATAAAGGAACTTTTTTAATATGTTTAAAAAAGAGAAAGACAAATTAACCAAACTACAAATATATAGGTGTAGGAGACTTTCTTATATAAACTGGTTCTCGAACTATAACCATTCTTAAAATATTCCTCCAGTGATACAACGGTGTGTCTGCGGACTTAAAACTCTAGAACCCTGGTTTCGATACTTGTGGTGGGGAGAGCACAGCTATTCCATTGTGTAGGTTTGTACGTAATAACAAACAAACAAATAAAATATTGATTGGATTCCATTATTAGCGAACACGACTGAACTTCAGTGTGACCTTGACTTCTGCTGTTCATTCTACAGATGTTTTATCAGTTGGTTCTTGGGGACACTCAGTTTTCTTAGGCCCGACATGGCCATGTGGTTAAGGCACTCGACTCGTAATCTGAGGTTCTGGGGTTCGATTCCCCTTCACACCAAACATGCTCGTCCTTTCAGCCGTGGGGGCGTTATTATATGACAGTCAATCCCACTATTCTTTGGTAAAGAGTAGCCCAAGAATTGGCGGTGGGTGGTGATGACTAGCTGCCTTCCCTCTAGTCTTACACTGCTAAATTAGGGACGGCTAGCACAGATAGCCCTCGAGTAGCTTTGTGCGAAATTCAAAAACAAACAAACAAACTTTTTTATTATTTTCATAATTGGAGATGTACCAGTACATCTTTAAACTAATGATAAGGTGTACATTTAGCTAGTTGTAAGTGACCTAATTTATACTTATGTCTAAAGTATAAGTCAATTTTCATGGTCTAATTCACATGACATTTCCTCTTTGTGTACACCAAGCATTTAATGGGCCCGGCATGGCCAAGCGTGTTAAGGCGTGCGACTCGTAATCTGAGGGTCGCTGGTTCGCATCCCGGTCGCGCCAAACATGCTCGTCCTTTCAGCCGTGGTGGCGTTATAATGTGACGGTCAATCCCACTATTCGTTGGTAAAAGAGTAGCCCAAGAGTTGGCGATGGGTGGTGATGACTAGCTGCCTTCCCTCTCGTCTTACACTGCTAAATTAGGGACGGCTAGCACAGATAGCCCTCGAGTTGCTTTGTGCGAAATTTCAAAACAAACAAACAATCCTCTTTGTGCCAATTTCTCAAAGAGAATTACGATACGAGGTCAAAGGAATTTTAACCAATTAGGGTATCTCTGAAGAACATACTGAAGATGCGAGATTCATTTACAATCAATATACAGACTTATATTATGTTTCTACAGAGAAACATACGGTTTTTTTACTGTTTTTTTCTTCTTTCAAACACTTTTCAATCGACCACTATTCTTTAATTTCTTGGTGGACTAGTTTGATACTTAGTATGGTTATACACTGGTACAATATATCAAAGAAACCTTTTCACTTTTGCTATTTAGGCATTTTAAAGGACTTTTGGGGTTGAAAGTCAAACACCCAAAACAATGTATATTTTAGGCTCTTGTGTTGTCATATTTACAACAATCAATATGAAAATTAGATATTAGTATGTTTCTTCATATGCTGAATATACTGACTTACAAAAAGTTGGACTTGCTCTGTTGGGGTCTTTTAAGGGGAAGGGTCAGAGTAAAAAAAACATAATTTTGTTCTGGGATCAATTATTCGATAGTAGTTTCACCATTTTACACGGTGTTTGGTATAAAGGTATTTTTTCTACAAGTTTCACACATAGAAAACAGAAAAACAATACTTTGTAACTGTTATATTTTTACAATACTTCCGCTGTATTTTGGCCAACTTACATGGGATTTGAAGAAAGTTACTTTTTACTTGTCCTAAACAGTTTAAGTAATTTTGTCTTTTGCTCAATTTTTCAGCGAGAAAACAACAATTTAAAATTTTTGTGAACTGTTCATTTGTACGTCAATCAACTTAAATGAGATTTGGTACACAGATACTTTCTTATACCAGGTTGGGTTACACATATTTATTAACTTATTTTGTTATAACATGCAGGATTACAAAGGTTTATCGAGTTAACTAGTTACATCATGCTGGGGTACACAGGTTTATTATACATGTTCATCAAGCTAACTAGTTATAATATGCTGAATTACACATATTTATTAAGTTAAATAGTTACAACATGTTGGATTACACATTTATTAAATTAATTTGTTATAGTATGCTGGATTACACATATTTATTAAGTTAACTAGATAAAATATGTTAGATTACACATATTTATTAAGTTAATTAGATACAATATGTTGGGTTACACATATTTATTAAGTTAACTAGTTATAATATGCTGGATCACACATATTTATTATCTAGTTATAACATGCTGGATTATACGTCTTCATCAAGCTAACTAGTTTCATCATGATGGATTACGCATATCTATTAAACTAACTAGTTATAACGTGCTGGATTACACATATTTTTTAAGTTAACTTGTCACAACGTGATGGATTACACGTATTTCTTAAGTTAACTAGTTACATCACGCTGGATTGCACATATCTATAAAATGAACTAATTACCACATGCCGATGCCGGATTACACATATTTATTAAGTTAACTTATCATAACATGCTGAATTACACATATTTAACAAGTGAACTTATCATAACATGCTGGATTACACATACTAATCAAGTTAACTAGTTATAACATGCTGTATTACACATACTTATTAAGTTCAACAGTTACAACATGTTGGATTACACATTTATTAAATTAGCTTGTTATAACATGCTGGATTACACATATTAATCAAATTAACGTGTTATAGCATGCTGGATTGCATATATCTATTACGTTAACTAGCTACAATATGCTGGATTACACGTATTTATTAAGTTAACTTGTTTTAACATTCTGGACTACACATATTTATTAAGTTAACTAATTATATCAGAATGGATGACACACATTTATCGAGATAACTAGTTATATCAGGTTGGATTACACAAGTTTATCAAGTTAACTACTTATAACATGCTGGATTACACATATTTATTAAGTTAACTAATTATAACGTGTTGAATTAAACATATTTATTAAGTTAACTAGGTACAATATGTTGGATTACACATATTTATTAAGTTACCTCGTTATAATATGTTGGATTACATTTGTTTATTAAGTTAACTAATTATATCATGCTGGATTACACATGTTTACAAAATTAACTAGTTACAATATGCTGGATTACACATATTTATTAAGTTAACTAATTACATCATGCTGGATTACACATGTTTACAAAATTAACTAGTTATAACATGCTGGATTACAATTTTTTTCAAGTGAACTAGTTATAACATGCTGGATTACACGTATTTATTAAGTTAACAAGTTATAATATGCTAGATTACACGTGTCCATTAATCTAACTAGTTACAATATGCTGGATTACACATATTTATTAAGTTAAGTAGTTATAACATACTGGGTTACACTTACTCATCAAGCTAACCAGTTACATCATGCTGGATTAAACATATTTAGGAAGTTAACTTGTTATAACATGCTGGAATACCCATATTTTTAAGTTAACTAATCATACCAAGTTGGACTACATAGGTTTAACGCGTTCAGTAGTTATATCGGGTTGGATTATACAGGTTTATGAAGTTAACTAGTTACATCATGCTGGATTACACAGGTTTATGAAGTTAACTAGTTATATCAGGTTGGATTACATTGATTTATCGAGTTAACTAGTTATATCTGGTTGGATTACACATATTTATCAAGTTAACTATTTACAGTAGGTTGGATTACACGTTTATCAAATTTAGGCTAAATTGTTTAGATTTATTAAGTTATTAAAGAACAATAGTTCAGACTCCACTTATGTTTAGACTGTTAGGTTTATTACGTCAACAACTTGTTTTATATATTAAACCAAAAGAGGTATGTAGTAGTTTAGAAAGTTATGTGGGAAAAGTACCTTTGGAATCAACTGAAACTGTTTGCACAAATGTAATGTTATTTGTACAAACACGATTTATTTTATTGATTTATAATGGTTCATCTATATTCTTTCTTTGACCTGGTACATGTAGTTAATTTCAAGCGTTCTTTGTTCGATAATCCTTGTGGTATCAGAGGTTTTTGTTCCATCAAAATTTAGAATCACAAGAGAACGGGAGTCCTAACCTGGAACGTTGTGATATTAAAACATCTATTTAACGTTAGCCAATTTGTATGGTACGAAATTTTTTGTTTTCATTCTTTAGAAGATTTCTCAGACAATTCGCAAAATAATTATATAAGCTAATACATCAACACCAGTATTTCAATACTTAGACCTAACTCCAATTATACAGTCAAACGGTTGTTCACTTGTACATCCAAGTTCTTAGCCTATCGCATTAATAAGCGAGTTTTACGCAAACTTGAAAGCATGAGTTTAGCGACTGGATACAAATATTTTATAAAATAATTTCAGAAGCCTAATAAATAAAACAATACAATTATTTAAGGAAAATGTTACTTGTAGACCACCTGAAACACTATTTCCCTGAAAGCTGCAGACGGGAAATAAAAAAACACAAGTTTGTTAATGATAGTCACAAGTTCTGTTTTTCCTGTGATGTGTATCGCATTAATCCTAGTCTGTATGTTTTGATTATTTCAGATACCTGAGGAATTTGATTTTTATTATCGTACTTTTATTGCATTACTTTTTGAAACAGGTCGAATGTTGTCTGAATGGGTAGTAAACACATCAGTAACATCTAAACAAACCTCTCGTTAAAAATCTCAACGATCAAAACCACATCTGCCACTTGAGAATATTAGGCCTAGTGAATCATCGGCAGTCAAGTTGAACGGACAATAAAATCAAATTGACCACGTCTGTTAGCTCGACACCATGTCCTCAAGTGGAATAATTTAAATATTTTATTTTATATAACTTTGTTTGTGTTGTGAGAATATGCGACCATGTGCATTAACTTGCACATATCTTTTGCTCGTGTAATCGCGTGAGGAAACGCACATACGCATATATCGTGATATAATTCCCGACTTTATATTATTATTGTTGAGTTCTATTTTTAGACATTACAGCACCAGAATTTTGCGTATAAACTTGAGTAAGCTGCAAAGGCGAAACTTTGGTTAATATAAGATTTTAAAAAAATGATATATATACCTGGGCTGTTGCGGGACGACAATTTCATGTCCCTATTATTATTACTGACATTTTATTTTTAAAACATTTAAATATAAACAAACGTTCGAACGTTCTGTGTTTAATAATCGTTGTGGTATTAAAAATTCTGTTAAATTAAATTTAAAATTACCAGCGTTTCAGACCGACACGTTGTGAACATTAAAACATCTATTTAACGTTAGCTAGTCTTTTGGCATACTTTTTTCCTTTGTTTTGTTGGTTTACCGCAAGTCTATTCCAAGAAATTAAACTTGGGTTTTATTTCGTATTGCAAGACGGGAAGCTCACTGCTTCCCCACCAGGAAACTTGTATAATTGTATAATTACATTTTATTGTTAGAAGAATCTTTAACACTTCGATATGTTTATTTATTTTTCAAATAAAATTTACGATTTTAGGAAGTTTTTGATAGGTTTATTTTAAATAATATCGAGTTTTCTTAGAAGTTTGAGAGTTTAGTTTTCGGATTATAACGTTTGTTGCAGATTTTGTAGAAGTTAGGCTTAAAGCAACTTATCTTCAAACATTATCGTGAAGTTTAGAACTGGAGTATTATAATATCAAACAGGTTCATGGAAAAATGAATCGCAAAGTCGTAAAGATATATTCGTCATAATGGAAGAAAAATAATTAATAACATAAGAAAATAATTAATTTCCAGTATTAGCTATTAATTAAGTGCATTTTTAAATACATAAAGTTGAAAAAATCACTAACTGTTCTAAAGAGTATAATAATTACTTTAGCGCACTTGTCATTTGTGAGTTTTTGATGCCCATATATATTATAATATTACCTGGAACGCGGGATAGTCTTCTTGTAGAGTTTTTCGAATTAATGCCACATTAAAAATATTACCAGCATTTTAATGTGTAGTGTGTGCATTATAAAAGTGACAGTATATTATTTGGATGGATGGTTGGTGTAGTATGTTGTTGCACTTTGCTTTATTTTCAATATTTCAGAATTAGGGACAGCAGTAAGTAGCCTTAGTACTTTTGCCACAAATACAAATAAAACAAGTTTTATTTGTAATTGGCTCAATTAAAAAAAATCAGTTAACCTTTACGCTTATTGGCATTTCCTGTGTTATTTGATTAAGTGACATCTACTAATTTACGTAACAGCTACGATTAAAAATTGTTCACTTTGTGTGTAAATATTTGATATCCATCTAATTTTCCAATAAATTTCGTAATCACCTACATTCAAATATTTTCTGCGCCTCGCAAGAAAGGAAATACGAATCTTATTTTTCACAATGAACACACGACCTTATCATTAAAACGTTATTTTAGGGGACTGTACAACTTCAGACGAATCGATTAATTGTCTAGTCTGTACCATAATACTCAGTCAAACTCTATAAATACCCTGACTAATGAAAGTGTGTTAAGCGGCATATATGGTTTGAGCCTCGGAACGTCAAACCAGCTGGCCACCCAGTGGCACAATGCGGACTCAAACCTCTAGAAATAGGATTTCGATATCCGTGCTGGGAGAGCACAGACAGCTTTTTGTGCTCAATTTCCAGTTAGTCAGTTCGTCAAACCAGCTGAACATTTTGTAATCTATAAATTAAAAGAAATAATAATGAAAAATCGGGGTGCAATCCCTACGGTGGGCACAATGCGTCTCGCCTGTCGAGGACTACGCTCCAAAACAAACAATAAAAACCAAAAACGATAGAGGAACTTCTGTACAGTCATTAGTTCTCATTGTAACAATGTAATTATTTTCAGTTATTTTAAGGACAACCGAAACGTTAGTAAACCGAAACGCGAATTAATAATATAGGTGTCGCATTGCATCACAGAATTCAGCATAAAACACGTTAGAGCATTACTAAAGTTTACGGCCCTAGCGGATGATTTAATGGTAAAAACTGAGCTCCCAATTAAATACACAGAATTATAAATGACAAAACGTGTTTTTAAAAAACGGAATACGATAAACATTGGTTCTGTATCATGTCCAAGTTCATCAAAGTTAACTTTGCAATAATTTTGAATGTAATTGAAGAAATAAGAAACTATAACAAGCTTAGGGTAATTTATCTGTGCTCTATGAAGTTAACATGTAACTACTTATCAATCTCTGACGTCTTTCAGGTTAAGGTTATTGAAACTTGAAATAAATAACTCATTTCTTTTGAACATTTTCATGGATAAATTAATGTTGAAAGTTAAATAACTTGTTCACTTACTAAATGTTCAGTTCATACGTTAGTTCTGTTCCCTCTGGTTAAAACAAAACAAAACTATAATACATTTTTTTTATTCTAAAACGAACCTTGCATTCCCTCTTTCCTGTGTATTTAGCCTAACGAAGTGTAATATTTAAGTCAGTACATTTATACAAATAAGATAATTTCTGTATTCATTATGAAAACGAACCAATGACCTGGCAATAGAAGTCCAAGCGTTGATTATACACGCATATTGTTGAAGGCAGTTCAAATGATGCATCGGTGAACTTAAGATTTTGAGCTAGGATATAAAAAGAAATGAACAGAAAACATATGGCACATAAAGCTTTCGATTTAATATGTAGAACATAAAACTTGTGCTTTATTAGGTAGAACATAAAGCTTGTGATTTAGCGTGTAGAGCATAAAGCTTTTGATTTAGTACGTAGAACATTAACCATGTGATTTAATATGTAGAACATAAAAGTTGTGCTTTAGTGTGTAGCACATAAAGCATTTGATTTAGTGTGTAGAACATAAACCTTGTGGTTTTGAACGTATAACATGAAGCTTGAAATTTAGTACTAAGTCACATTTCAGTGGTACTAGGTTTCTTTATGATACTAAATCATGTTGTGATACTGTCCTTATTTACAATACTGACCCATTTTGCTCTTTTATTACCTAGTCACTATAAATATATAAGAAAGACAAACTGCCGTACCTGTTCTTTGCCCAGAGTTTGAACATAAAAAATGTTATGACAGATGCTATGACAAGTAACAAAACTTTAATACAGTTTATGCAATAACGTAACATACTATTACAGCATTCATTATTGTCTCACCAAGAGTAATTTATAAGCTTTAAAAATTCATAAAACATGGTATACGCTGTGATGGTCAAGATGACTTTGTAGGAAGACACAGTGGCCAAAGTTGTAGCAGTAGGGGTGTTTTCTGTTACACACTTTCAACATTCAACTTTTAATGTCCTTCCACAGTGTTTTATGTGATTAATTAAATAATGGCCATTAACCCCAGAAGTATCTTATGGATCAAATTTGAAAGGTCTGAGGTCAAAGTAGTAAATGGGTACAACTCAAGAAACTGCTCTTCATATCAGCTTTATAGTGGCTATTAGAGTAGAAATTTCAGCTGAGTTTATGTATCATTGCAACAGTAGCGGCTATTTGTTTTTATTGCACCCCACCGTAGACAGTAGTAACATACTCTTTCAGAGACATCAGACGCGCCCTTCCCCTCACTTTATGTACAATTTTAGTTTGTTTTCTTTTGTGTGTATTTAAGAACATGATGCCATCTATGAATGTACGTATAGCTACTTACGTCAAAGATAATAAATGCTCATTAGCAGCAAACATTAGGGTGGGGGTTGTCAATACCCAATAATATGCCACATTAATTAGGGTGAAGGGAGTTTTCAATCCACAATAACATGTCTCTTGTTCCAAACCATCATTCGACAAGATTTGGTTGAAGTTGGCCCAGCAACCTAGGAGTAGTTAAATAACGGACAAACAGATAGACACACAGATTATATTAATGTATTTTATAAATACAGATATTAAAATGGTTAATACTAAAACATATAACTCAAATATAATCATATGTTTCACATTTTGACACGTTCAAATCAGACGATTTTTATCCTTGTGTTCAGTAAATAGGCATAATAAAACCTGCTGAAGGCCAGCACTGTAACGTTTGACAAGCTGTCTCTTCTGTCGAAATTATCTATCCAAGACATCCTAGAAGCTGAAAAATTTTGCAGGTTTTGATTGGATAGTTTGAAATCCTAAAATTTTGAAATTAAGTGTTAGATATAAGGACGCAAAAATCGAGTTTAAATATCATGTTCTGAGAGTTTATTTTTGGTAAACCAGTCATTTGTGGATATTATCCAGCAGTTCACAAAGATAGCTTGTATATTTAGGACACATCACTTGTCAGTTTGTTATTAATTTATATTACTGTTATTAATTTATATTATATTTGCACACCTTGAAGCAATATATGAAGAAATAATATTATTATATATTTTTTTTACATTGAGTTGGAAAGTTTTACTTGAGATGATTGTGGGTTAGTATGTTTCCATCCTGTCTTTGTCAGTAATTTGTGTGACGTATTATTATCTATCTCTGACGAATCTCTGATTTTTATGTTACGTACGTTACGTATTACGATTTTAAATCGCCGGGAATTGTAATTTTTATTTAGAGGTTAATTGAATGTCAGTATGTATAAAATTTATGACGTTTATAAACAAGATTGATACACACAGTTTTCTTTCTAAACACATTTCAATATACAAACAATACAATTTATAATAACGGTTATTACAAATATAATTTTATATACCAAGGTTTTACAAACGCTATTAAGCCCTCTATCTGGTCTGGAACTAACTATTTTATCAACGGTTCACGAGGCACAAATTTCTTTTGTGTTGATACACAGATGCACTTCACTTGAGACCCGGCTTGTCTAGGTGGTTAAGGCATTCGACTCGTAATCTGAGGGTTGCTCGCCCTTTCAACCGTGGGGGCGTTATAATGTGATTGTCAATCGCACTATTTGTTGGTAAAAAAGTAGCCCAGGAGTTGGCGGTGGTGGTGATGACTAGCTGCCTTCCCTCTAGTCTTACACTGCTAAATTAGGGTCGGCTAGCGTAGATAGCTCTCGTGTAGCCTTGCACGAAATTCAAAAACAAACAAACACTTCACTTGACGGGAATGTTAGTTTTCCCCGACGAAAATATATAATGTCCTTGTAGAAATACTAACATCCAAGGTTAATTTGCTGTAGTTTGTAATGTTCGAAATAAATAAATGTTCCTGGTCAAATATTTGTAGTTTTCCAATTACCAAGCATTTATCACAATTATAGCTTCTGAGGCTTATAGTATACTGACTGTAGTAAACCAACAATATTCTAAAAAAAAAACGTTGTCTCTTGGCGCGTTGATTTACAATCTTTAGAAGTTCTCGAAAATTCAGTTGTCCAAACAATAGTCGAAGACACACTAGTGCTTTTGTAAAACGTATATTGTTCATTCTTACTCTCGAGAAACTTCTACAAATTTAAAGAATAGGCGAGACTTGTGCGATATACATTTCTAAATATATATTAAACTGAAACAAACAGAGATATTAAAATAATATTAAATCCGTTACACTTGACATCTATATATAGTTTGTATGTGAGAAAAAACTTTTACACCTTTCTACACAGAAATTACTTTGTGCGTTGGTATGCAAGGCTTAGCATATTTTTATTTATAGAAACCCATAACATCAGTATGCTATAACATTTATGCTAAATGTTTCTTCTTTCTCAATAAATGTCAAGTAAATTATTTGAGAAAGTACAGAAAATACATTTTTAGTTTTACATTTATTCATTCAATATATCTTCGTTTCTTTTTATAAAAGTTTAAAACGTTTTTTTTAAGTTCAATTAGTTTGAATGTTCCTTTTTTTCCAAAGCAATGGCCCGGCATGGCCAGGTGGTTACGGCGTTCGACTCGTAATCTGAGGGTCGCAGGTTCGAATCCCTGTCACACCAAATATGTTCGCCCTTTCAGCCGTGGGGGCATTATAATGTGATCGTTGGTAAAAGAGTAGCCCACGAGTTGGCGGTGGGTGGTGATGACTAGCTGCCTTCCCTCTAGTCTTACACTGCTAAATTAGCGACGGCTAGTGCAGATAGTGCTCGAGTAGCTTTGCGTGAAATTCAAAACCAAACCAATGAATTTCTCAGCTATGAAGGAGACATTGCTTTCGTTTATTATAAATATTTTTCGAAGCGAGCTTAACTTATTTTAAGTGGAGTTTTTCGTAGGCAAAGGAACTGTCACGAATAACTGCGTTACGAAAGCTTTGGTATATTTTACCAAACTATTTAAATAATGTTACGTGCCATTAACGGCTGCTGCAGCATGCTAAAAATAACTAACATTGTTCTGAGAATAAACAAGAAATGGAAAATATTAATTTGAAATTGTACAGAAAGCGCCCCGTTGGTGGAATCATTTGTAAACCCCTGTTTTGGGCCTCCTGGTAGTTCAGCATTAAGTTCTAGGACTTATAGCGCTAAAATTCGAGATTCGATCCCTGCTTTGGGAACCGGACACGTACACAGCATTGAAAATCTTTGCAGTAATTCAACTGACGAAAAAGAATCGAACAGCACGGCTGTAACAAGACTGTCTTATTAACGTTTGTGTGCGTACAAAAAAAATTACTGATTCAGAGAACGTGTTTAATAATAATTTCCATAAATTTACAAAGTTATATCAATATAATTATCTATAATTATAAGCTCAATCATTTTTCTTAAAATTTTTGCTTTAAAGCTTCTAGAAATTTCTCTCATTAATTTTAAATTCAAATAGGAAATGTAGTAACCGTGTTATTATAAAGTGCTGATTTCGTCAGATGTATAATTTCCTAAGTTAAAGGTGAAAAAGAACCGATTTTGAGCGAAGGAAGAATATTTTGGATTTTTCTTTCGAAAACGGATGTAAAGACTTGAGAAGTAACGTTCCACAATGGAAGAACAAATGATCAACATAAACCGAAGCACGCGAGTAGCTCATAAATCACAGCCTCATGGTGTTTAAAATTTAATAATATAAAGAACCTGCTCGGTTTATTTTTCGTAGTTCAGTTACTACTACACTGACTTACACAGAGAAGTGAATATTTGTTTATTTGGTACCAGGAGTCTTCTGAACATCGAACTCTCCAAGAGTTCTAAATAACGTACATGTTCCATGAAGTACAGAATCCATGTAGTTTATTTGGTACCAGCAGTCTTCGGAACATCGAACTCTCCAAGAGTTCTAAATAACACACATGTTCCATGAAGCACAGAATCCATGTGGTTTATTTGGTACCAGCAGTCTCCCGAACATTAAACGTTCTAAGAGTTCTAAATAACATACATGTTCCATGAAGTACAGAATCCATGTGGTTTATTTGGTACCAGCAGTCTTCGGAACATTGAACTCTCCAAGAGTTCTAAATAACATACATGTTCCATGAAGCACAGAATCCATGTGGTTTATTTGGTACCAGCAGTCTTCGGAACATCGAACTCTCCAAGAGTTCTAAATAACATACATGTTCCATGAAGCACAGAATCCATGTGGTTTATTTGGTACCAGCAGTCTTCGGAACATCGAACTCTCCAAGAGTTCTAAATAACATACATGTTCCATGAATTACAGAATCCATGTGGTTTATTCGGTACCAGCAGTCTTCTGAACACCAAACTCTCCAAGAGTTCTAAATAACATACGTGTTCCATGAATCACAGAATCCATGTGGTTTATTTGGTACCAGCAGTCTTCGGAACATCAAATTCTCCAAGAGTTCTAAATAGCATATGTGTTCCATGAATTACAGAATCCATATGATTTATTTGCCTACTTTAAGTCTCATTTATAGTCTTATAATTAGTGGGTATGGATATCTTGTAAAAGTCGTTTTTTTTTTTTTTTTTGCTTTGGAACCTTTCCTACATGATTTGTCTTGAAGTATATTATTAGGTAAGGAAAAGCACCGGCATGGCCAGTTGGTTAAGGCACTCGACTCGTAATCCGAGGGTCGCGGGTTCGAATCTCCGACACACCAAACATGCTCACCCTTTTAGCTGTGGGAGCTAACCCTCAATAAATTGTACAATAAATTGTAGGGCTAACCCTCACGTTATAATGCGCCCAAGGCTAGAAGGGCGAACGAGTGACGAGGATTCGAACTCCTGAATCGAGCACCCTAAACACCAAGCCATACTATGCCTTCACAAAAGAAACTTTTTTCTATTTCAAACTACAAATTTTATAAAATGTAAAGAAAATGCCGTGTAGTTGAAATAGTTAGAACGGTTAACTTACTGTCTACACTACACATGTATGACATTAGGTAAGTTTTGTTTGTGTTTGTTTTGGAATTTCGCACAAAGCTACTCGAGGGCTATCTGTGCTAGCCGTCCCTAATTTAGCAGTGTAAGACTAGAGGGAAGGCAGCTAGTCATCACCACCCACCGCCAACTCTTGGGCTACTCTTTCACCAACGAATAGTGGGATTGACCGTCACATTATACACCCCCACGGCTGGGAGGGCTAGCATGTTTAGCGCGACGCGGGCGCGAACCCGCGACCCTCAGATTACGAGTCGCACGCCTTACGCGCTTGGCCATGCCAGGCCATTAGGTAAGTATAACTCAGAAAAAAGTTGATGGTCGTGCGAGACGTCTTAACGACTGCGAGATTAAACCTAAACAAATTAAACCTATTCTACAACATCTGATATTTAACAGAATCATCTACACTCTGAGCTGAATGTCCTGATAAAAAACAACAATAAACGATCGATGTATCTAGAAAGGGTCAAAGGTCACTAGATCCATGGATGCTTTTAAACCTTAAGTGTCTGTCAGGGGCAAGTATTGGAACTCAACATGGTGAAGGTACCGGTATTCTATTCAAAGCGCCTGTAAAGAAATTCACACATAAACACGTAATACATAAACACTACTGTGATGGGGATCTGAGAGATGAAAGATCCATTCCCCAAACACCTTCCCCTTTATAATGTATGGTACAATCTACATCCATATATTTCTTACGCATTTGGAGATGTGATCCGTACTTCTCTGTTCTAATTTTATTTTTGCATTTTTAAATAAACTTTAAAGGTTTCCCACGCACAATTATGCGTTATTTTAACTAAACAGATTAATCAGTTGGATATACTTAGGGTTAGCTATATAGCTGTTAATTTATTGTTGACGTTTTCAGAAAATATTTGGGATAAATTAGTACGTCTGTGAGGTTTCATAGAAGAATTAACATTCTATGCTGAAAAGAGATAACTGAGTAATGGTAAAGAAAACGAACCAAAGGAGCTAGTGTTCACTGCTGAAACGAATGAACCACTTGACCAATCTGATGTATAAAGCCAAGTTTGTGTTTCTTCGTTCGCACCTTTCAGCCATATTCATTCATGAGGAGAAACCCACTTGAAGACGGCTGATGTGGATATTAAAACTTTTATTAATATAAAGTACAGACCAACGTTTCGACCTTCTTTGGCCATCTTCAGGTTAACAAAGAGTTTGCAACTGTCGTATACTGGACAGATGGCTTCGGGACGAGAGTGTAAAGGAGTACAAGATTGTAGGGGGGGTTGCAGTTAGATGTTAGGTTATTAATTAATATAGGTAAAAAAAATTGTTCATTTATATTGATTTAATTTTCGTTTGAGTTCTTGTATATGTAAGTTTTCTTTGATTTTTCGTTTGCTTGTATTTGTTTCCCTACTTAGTATGTTAGTGTTCTCTGTGGTTATGTTGTGTTTCTTTGATTTCCGGTATTCAAAAACGTGCAAAGGTGTGTGTTTTTAAATCTGGTTCCCTCTTTCTGCTTGTTCCTCCGACATAGAGCGTGCTTTCTTGTAGCAAAGCCACATGGGCTGTCTGCTGAGTCCACCGAGGGGAATGGAACCCCTACTTTAGCGTTATAAATCCGTAGAATTACCGCTGTACAAGCGGATGACCTCTGATATAGAGGTCGTGGGAGCTGTTACACTGTATTTTATAAATAATGTTGGTGTTATGTTTATCAGTGTAGTTTTTACATGGTATGGACTTTAGTTTTGTACCTGGTTTTTGAATAAATTTAGTGTTTATTGGAATGTTATGTTTTCTTTTAACTTTTTTTTCTCCAAATATTGGTTGTTTTCCCGATAATATCGGGAATATATAGCATGTAACAGTGTAAACCGTATAACCACAACGTTTTTCAAAGGTAAACATTTCTTTATCAAGGGGCCCGGCATGGTAAAGTGGTTACGGCGCGGTTCGAATCCCCGTCACACCAAACTTGCTCGCCCTTTAGCCGTGGGGGCGGTATAATGTGACGGTCAGTATTCGTTGGTAAAAGAGTAGACCAAGAGTTGGCGGTGGATTGTGATGAGTAGCTGCCTTCTCTCTAGTCTTACACTGCTAAATTAGGGGCGGCTAGCGCAGATCGCTGTCGAGTAGCTTTGCGCGAAATTCAAAACAAACCAAACCTTTTCGCTTCAGACATATCTCGGGTGTGGGTTTTGACTCTATTGCTGTCCTCAACATTGTAGGTTTCCATGCTCAAAGGTCGTGTCCTTTGATACTCCGGGATAACTGTTTAACAATCTTATTACACAAATATCCTTCCCTGAAAAGGGCAATGACACAACTTGTGGTCATCGTCATATTACACACTATCCTGTATTGCTTAATAATTTGGTTTAAACTCAGGTGTGACAGAGTCTAACACGATATCCGCTCTTCATCATTCTCACACTCGTTCAACAGGTGTGAAGGTGTGAAAGTTTCTTACAATAATTCTTTAAGTGGTGGAAATACTGTAGGTAGCTGAGACCTAGTAGAGTAAGAAATTTCGCCCCCCCGCTTGTACAGCGGTAAGTCTACGGATTTACAACTCTAAAATCAGGGGTTCGATTACCCTTGGTGGGCTCAGCAGACAGCCCGATGTGGCTTTTCTATAAGAAAAACACACAAGAAAAACTTTAACTGACTAGTTTTAGTAAGATTATTTGGAGAAGTATCTATTCTTCTTTCGTTTATGCCAAATATTTAGATAAGTTTATTTCCTGACCAAAAGTCACATTGCGTTTTAAATTCAGCGTGTTCAGCATTAACGTTTCTTGTTTGACGTCAAAAAAGGCTTAACAGAAATTGACGTAGCGAATCGCTTTTTTTTCCATAGTAATTATAAATATTCACTCACTTTTGACATTAAAACTGAAGTAATTACTGACTTTTTCTCATTAGTAAACCATAAATATTCCTTTAGTAGGGAAAAGGACACCTGTTTATTTTACAGTTATTTTATTAGCTCCTGTAATGAGTATTATTACCAGCAGGAGCGCTGTCAGTTAGGGTCTGAGTGATGTTAGCGTGGTAGTGTAATTTAAAACTATTTCAATACATTTAATATTTTAGTTGCTACGCTCGCAATATTCTCGAGTATTCGGTTTGTCACAGTCACTGAATGTGGCATGCATTAAACCAAACACGGAACAAAAACCAAAAAACAAAAAATGTTATGGTACGAGAATACTTATTAACGACGTGGTAAATATAGACGCAACGTGAACTAAACGTCGTTTTATGTTTCAGAATGTGATGAAGTATCTAAATATAAACCTAAATCAATTGTTTATTCCTTACTGTAAATGTGCTGTTGTCGTTAAAAAGCCAATAACTTACTTTTATAATACTGCAAAAGAGTAAAATGTGACGTGCGAAATTTCAAATGCTTAAAAAACAACCAATGAAACTTAACAGTACTATTTTATCTATCGGACAGAACGTTATTATACGATATTCGAGAATACCATTAGGTATCGCAGCAAGATTATTTATACCTTAAGAACACCGAAATGTAATCGTACTATGCTTTTTGTCAGATTTGTGGTTGTTTGTTTGTTTTTGAATTTCGTGCACGAGGGCTATCTTTTCTAGCCGTACCTAATTTAGCGATGTAAGACTAGACGAAAGGCAGCTAGTCATCACCACCCACCGCCAACTCTTGAGTTACTGTTTTACCAACGAATAGTAAGATTAACCGTCACATTATAACGCCTCCACGGCTGAAAGGGTGAGCATGTTGGGATTCGAACTCGCGGCCCTCATATTGCGAGTCAAGCTCTCTAACCATGCTATTTATCAGAAAGAACGTGCTGTAATACAGTACCCGAAAATACTAATAGATGCCATTGTGAAATGACTTGTAAGAGCTAAGGAGGGTATCGTAAATGAGAGAAGGCAGACGTTGAATGAAAAAAAAGGTGATACAGGAAGTGACGTTACCCCCTTCCCAGAGGCTCAGCTGCAAGTATCTTGGAGTATGACATTAAAAACCGTGGTGAGGGAGTACAGATAGCCTCATAACAATGATTCATAATGACCGTAATGGCGAAGAAATGAAACATTTTAAACAGAACAGAATTCTGTTTTATAGAACAAACAACGTTTACACAACAGATAAAACTTCAAGGGAAGAAAATGTAATTTTTTTGCTTGAAAAATTTCTTCCCGAGGGATGTCGTATTTCGTTCACTTAGTAAAATATAAAATATTATAACATTATATAATATTTATTGACAACAAGGGATCTACTGTCCTTCCACTAAACTACACTATAAAAATATACATCTCTTATCATTCATGAGTCTCTGCATGGCCAGGTGATTAAGGCACTGGACTCGTAATTCGAGGGTCACGGGTTCGAATCCTCGTTACTCCAAACATGCTTGCCCTTTCAGCAGTGGGGGCGTTATAATGTGAAGGTCAATCCCACTATTCGTTAGCAAAAGAGTAGCCCAAGATTTGGCGGTGGGTGATAATGACTAGCTGCCTTCCATCTAGTATTACACAGCTAAACTAGCTAGCGCAGAAAGCCCTAGTGTAGCTTTGCGCGCAATTAAAAAAGAACAACAATCATTCATGTCGTTATTAAACCCACTTACCTTTACTGCCTCCCCAACATAGGAGGGCGACACATTCCAGAGCATTCCAAATGTGGCCTAACTAGCGACTTGTATAATGAAATAATGACCTCTTCAGACTTTTATTCAATACTTATGTTGATATAACCTAAAAACGTATTTATCTTACCACTAACAACAGCACACTGTTGACTTATCGACAATAACACCAAGATCCTTTTCATTCATAACACTGTAAAGTTTATTCCTATTTAAATTATTATAAGCCACATTAATTACCTTGATTATTATAATTAAAACATTTTTCTCACAGCTACCAACACCCGAGACCTAAATATCATCTGTAAATTTAAGTAATCGATTAACTATTGATGTAAATAAAATATAACAATGGTCTTAAGAGTGAACTCAGAGGTTCCCAGTTTGTGACATTAACCCAGTGTAATTGAACTCCATCTGTAACAACTCTCTGCTTTTTTCCATCTAGCCACTTTTCTACCCAATTTACTAACTTATATCCCACACATACTGAGATAATTTTTATAAGCTCTTTATGTGACAGTATATTAAATGTTTTCTGAAAATGCAATTACAACAAATTGTCACCATTTCTCTCGTTTATATTTTCAGTCAACGTTTTCTCAAACATCCTTTTCACGATGTTTTGATGTTCTGTTTCACCAACTTTCGTGACCTTCTATAATCTTCCAAATCTCTTGTTACACCAGTCAGTTTATATACTTTTCAAAAAAAAAACACGCAAAAGGCAGAATATGAGACACATTGTTAACAAGTTTATTCCGGGTAGTTGACATGTGTGAAACTTTGCAGATTCACTGCTGAACATCCAAAGTCTGCAAAGGCGAAGTCCACGCTCACTAGGTGAAGTTTAACGTCACTCAACGTCAATAACGAGTATGCCCCCCGTGAGCATCAATAACTGCTTGGCATCTCCTGCCCATGGAAGCGATGAGATGACGAATCATATCCTGTGGAATGGCTGTCCACTCAGCCTGCAAAGCTGCTGGAAGCTGAGGTAGAGTCTGCGGTTGAGGTTGTCGCAGACGTCGGTCCAACTCGTCCCAAAGATGTTCGATGGGGTTTAAATCTGGTGATCTGGAGGACCAGGGAAGAACGTTGATGTTGTGGTGTCTTAAGAAGACAGAGGTGA
The DNA here is from genome assembly GCF_004210375.1 of Tachypleus tridentatus. Classification (NCBI taxonomy): domain Eukaryota; kingdom Metazoa; phylum Arthropoda; class Merostomata; order Xiphosura; family Limulidae; genus Tachypleus; species Tachypleus tridentatus. Next base: position 186,127,444 of record NC_134837.1, on the reverse strand, counting down.
GTCGGGCTGTGTGAGGACGGGCGTTGTCATATTGAAAAACGTCGTTGACATTCACCATGATGGGTTGCACATGGGGCCTAAGAATCTCGTCGACGTATCGTTGAGCCGTAAGAGTCCCTCGAATGTGCAAAAGGTCTGCTTTGGCATTGTAGGCGATGGCAGCCCACATCATGACGCTGCCACCACCATATCTGTCAACATCCTGCACACAGTTTGCTGCAAAACGTTTACCTCGACGACGGTAAACACGGGTCCTTTCATCCTGCCTACAAAGCATAAAACGTGATTCATCGCTGAACCGAACATGCCTCCATCGTCGATGAGGCCATACCCGATGTGCCCAAGTCCACTGCAGCCGTGCTTGACGATGTTGCTGGGTGAGGATGACGCCTCTGACTGGACGTCGAGGTCGGGTTCCTGCATCTCGTAGACGGTTGCGTTCGGTCTGATCGGAAATCCTACGCAGTTCTGGTATGGTTGAGGCAGTAGACGTCGCAGTGGTGGTTCTATCCCGAAGGTGACGTAACCGGATGTTGCGATCTTGTGCGGGCGTGGTAAACGAAGTCTGCCAGATCGTGAACGGTCACGAGTTGATCCATGTTGTTGGTGACGATTCCATAGCCTTGGGATGGTGCTTGGGTGCACATTCACAGCTCTGGCAACATCTGGTCGAGATTCGCCTGCTTCCAAGCGACCAATGGCGTTGTTGCGTTGTGCTTCAGTCAGTCTTGGCGTAACTGTATTGCGTGTCGGTGGCTTAACACTGAGCTATGGAAACCGAGAACCCGTCACTTTTATAGGGATTTTGCACATGTTGCACTTGCAGAATATACAGATCTCTCAAACAAATATATTGGACACGAACGTGTTTTGGCGAAAAATCCGATGTTTTCCTCCGTTTTCAAAGTGCACAACTTTTATTGTCATTTTGGTCTGACAATCAGTGCCTTAACACGTGTAACATCACATACTCTGAGCTTGTAACGTTATTACATATATTTCTCTTTAAAATAAAATAAATATCCCTTTTGCGTTTCTTGTTTTGAAGAGTATATTTATGATGCTTTTCTTTAAATATATCTCTTTTTTGCACAAACATTATTTTTACTTGCAGCCACCCTTTTATTTCTATAAGGAATATTGTTACCTTGAATATTTGAAAAATTATCTTCAAAAATTTTCACATTTGACTGATGTCTTGAAATAACTCAGCTTCCTGATGCACATCAGATAATTTTTGTCCTTCAAAATGAGCTTTTCTGAAATTAAACCAAAGTACGAGGGCTGTTCAAAAAATACGCGGACTGACGTCATAAAACAAAATGTACTTCATTTAGAAGTTACAGGTCTGGGACCCCTTCAAAGTACTCTCCTTCCCAACGCACACACTTATCCCAACGGTGTTTCCACTTGTTGAAACAGTCCTGGTACGCTTCTTTTGTAATGTCCTCCAGCTCCTTCGTCACATTTGCCTTAATCTCGGGAATCGTCTCAAATCTTCTTCCTTTCAAGTGCCTTTTGAGTTTGGGGAACAAGAAAAAATTGCAAGGAGCAAGGTCAGTTGAGTAGGGGGGTGGGGAAGAACAGTGATCGAGTGTTTGGCCAAAAAATCACGAGTTCTGAGGCACAAATTTCGCAGCAACGCGGTGCATCTTCAATTTTTTCGGTCAAAATCTCGTAACAATGTCCAACTGATATCCCACACTCTTCAGCAAGCTCCCTGACAGTCAGACGTCGATTTGCCCTCACCAGAGTGTTGATTTTATCGACGTGTGGGTCGTCAGTTGACGTGGAATGACGTCCAAGACGCTCATCATCTTCAATGAACTGTCGACCATCCTTAAAACGTTCATGCCACTTGAAACATGCCGTACGATTCATAGCAACATCACCGTAAGCCGTGTTAAGCATAGCAAAAGTTTCAGTCGCAGATTTTCTAAGTTTAACACAAAATTTCACAGCAAATCGTTGCTCCTTCAGGTCATTCATTCTGAAATCCGCCAAACGAAAAAATCGCACTTCACTTAAAACCGCGTAGCTAATACACAAATGAAGATATCTGCAATCGGGAAATGGCGTCGTAATCAGCTGATCTGTGCAAACCTAGCGACACCAAGCGGATTCCCCTGGAACCAACTGGAGCCGTGCAATTCAAACAGTCCGCGTATTTTTTGAACCGACCTCGTATTATTATTCTTGATTTCCATACGCAGCAAAACGTTAAACCTAATTTAGCAATGATCACTTGCACCCAAATGTTCACCAGGTTTCACTATCTGAACCAATTTTATATTAGAAATTAACAATAAACCTAACATAGCATTATTTCTAGTGTTTTTTTGTCTAATTGGTGAAGAAAGCCATCCTGAAGAGTTTTCAAAGTATTTCTCCCTCATGGTTTGACTATAAAATTTCCCAATCTATATGTCTGAATTTAAAAATCACCCATAATTATTACTTCATTAACAGCTGGAATATTAATCTCATTGTAAAGTTTCTCACTAATTTAATCAGTTACATTGTAACAAGTTGTCACTTAAACTTATTATCTTTATAGCTGCTGATGTAAACCTAAATGGATTCAATCTCCTTGCTATTATCTGCAGTACCTTCAACTTCAACAGGATGTAACACGTTTTAAACATCAAGCCTCTCCTTCCCCGTCTTTAAAACTCTATCCCTATTAAATAACGCTGTATTTAAAAGAAATTTCTGTTATCAAAATTATCCACAAAATACAAAGTTTAAATTACTCCTATTATACCAACCCTATTCTATGGTGCAGTAACGGTTAAGACTAAAGTGTTTAATACTACACCACACGACAGTTTAGACATCATAATGAGTCATTCTGTAGTGTAGTAACGGTTGAGACTACAAAGTTTAATACTATATCACATGACAGTTTAGACATTATAATGAATCATTGTATGGTGTCGTAACGGTTGAGACTAAAGTGTTTAATACTACACCACACGACAGTTTAGACCCCAGAGTGAATCCTTCTCAAGTTTACAATAACGCTTAAGAACAAATGTTTAAATGTGATTTTTTAAAATGTAGAATCCTAAAATACTGGTCACCTTTAACCATTATCCTTGTGTTGGTTAATTGTTAAGTTTAGACGTTGTTATTGGATTTAAACAAGAGGAAAGACGGCCGGAAAAACGTTCACTACTTTTGTAAGCAATGAATCGCGCATATGAAAATATTATTTCAAGGACTTTCTGGCTCTCATTACGTTACTTGGGTTAACCACAATTTTCTCAAACTCGGTAATAAACGTTTCATTCCTCATATAAACTTAAACATTAATTTATGTTGGTGGGTATTGGAGGCGCCACTTTGATCTGTGTTCGTTTTTTTGGTTTTTGTTTTTGAATTTCGCGCAAAGCTATTCAAGGGCTATCTGTACTTAATTTAGTAGTGTAAGACTAGAGGGAAGACAGCTAGTCATCACCACCCACTGGCAACTCTTGGGCTACTCTTTTACCAACGAATAGTAGGATTGACCGTAACATTATAACGCCCCACGACTAAAAGGGCGAGCATGTTTGGTACGACGGGGATTCGAACCCGCGACCCTCAGATTACGAGTCGAACGCCTTAACGCTCCTGGCCATGTCGGGCCTGGCTTGTGATCAGGGGCGTAGATTTTTTACACCCGATGGGTGGGATTATTTTTGCAACCTCTTATGTGGACTGTTCAATTTGCAAATTGGTAATCTCTGATTACGTGAATCTGAAAGCTGTAAACATGCAGTAACAGAGTAATCTTGTTGCCATGATACTTGCATGTATACTTAGGCCTACTGACTGATACTTACGAACTGTCGCTTAGATCGAAAAGCTTAGAAGCACGCCTATATTAAAGATGTACATTTCGGTTACTGAAAAAAGCCTACATCTCGGCCTAATTATGTAATTCGATTGATAAGAACACGAGAATTACAAGAACAAACACACAATTTGTAGGCCTATGATGCAATAAAACAATTCAACAGACCAAACTGTAGGGGGGATGATTGTATGCACCATACCCCCCACCTAAAATGAAGCGGGGATGTATCCCACCCATTCCTCCAGGAGTCTACGCCCCCGTCTGTGATAGAACTGTCAGTTTGGAGGTTGGCGAGCGGCGTTCGGATCCGCGTTAATCCAGAAAGAAATATTCTCAATATTATGAGTATGTTATAGATGGCGTGACAGTCAATACCATAGTGCGAGTAGTAAGATAATTTGTACTTGTTGACTTCTTTATGGCTACTAATTTAAAATTAGAGACGATGTCAGAGAGCCATATTAGCCTTTCCATAAATACTGGTTATTTCTGGAAATTCATTTTAGAGAAGCTGGGACTGAAATATCTGTAACACTTGTGCGACCAGGGTTCCTTCTTCCACACATCTAGAAAATCCTAATTGAATAAGCCTTTTAGTTACACCGAAAATCATTATTAAATATACCCTTTTGTTGCACTGAAAATCATAATTAAATAAACCCTTTTGTTACACTAATTCTGTCAGAACTTAGGAAAATTTAGCATATCAGGTGCTCCTACTGGGTTATTGGATAACTTTGTTAGTTATTAACGAACCGTTATTTGAAAGCTTGCTGTTTGCATAAGAAACGTTTCTCAGTTAAGCCTAAAAAATGATAACTAAGTACGAAAGCACATGAAAACGTGTCTTTCAAGACATTTTTAATTTGTATATGTAATAATACTGAGTATTTCAAAGTTTCTGGTACGTGTGTGAAGTAGGTGCTATTATTATAGAAAATGGTTGGTTTTAGAGCTAACATTTTTACAATTTTATGAGGTTTGTCGCGTGGCGGTTAATTAAACTAAGCCTAACGTTTGAAGACTAAATGGCGAGAAACAAAGTAAACATATTTAATATATTCCATTTGAATGTGAAATTTAATACATTAGAGTAACAAAAAATAAATAAAACAGAGAGAGAGAGAAAAAAACGGAAAAATTTAAATAAACCAGATCTACAGGGTGGCCCGTAAGTCTCTACCCATCCATATATCTTATGTATCCAGTGTATCTGTGTGCTGTCCCTCATTCATGTACTCACGTATTTGTCACAATACATACTCTTCAAGTGTAAATGGGCTTACATCAGCGATATTTCTCTGATAAAAAAAGAAACAAATTTATAATACATGCGTGATTGAATATAACATAATAACATATGGATGGGTAGGGACTTACGGGCCGCCCTGTATGCTTACTAAACCATCACTACCTACAATAAATAGAATATAATCCACATGAGAAACGATAAGATGAAAGAAAACCTCTTCATCTGCCTAACGTGTCAACATACGTTAGTTTAACTGTAGAGAACGAGACTTGGACCTGACACATTAGTTTAATATGGTGTAAGAATTGACTTTAACTTAAATAACCAGTCCTGTAAAAATGCCATTGGTTTAACATATGAAAAGAATGAATCTAAGATGTTGCTAGCAGCCAGTGCTTTGACTTGGGGTGATAACAGAACGTGGATGTGGTTAAAACTCACTGTTTTAACTTGGGAAGATATTGATCTAGTTAACATATATTGTATGTTTGTTTGTTTTGAAGTTAAACACAAAGCAACACATTGGGCGATCTGAGCTCTGCACACCACTGGTATCGAATATTCGATTCTACCGTTATAAGTCCGCAGACTTATAGACTACAGACTACACAGACAATAGCTGTGCCATTGGAGGCCACTCATTGTTTTACAGCGGGGTTAGGTCCTTTCTGACCACCAGTAAAATAACTTTAAAATAGTTTAAGTGCTTTAAAAATATTAGGACTTTATAATTCCATATTGTATATTGGATTGGCTATTTAACTATTATATATATATAGATATGTTAGAGATATCTTTCTCACCAAAGTTAAAATAGAAAATAGAATCTGCGATGTAGACCCAGTGTTTTCTCTGATTGGCTGCGCCCTCTGTTGTGAAATAACAATTTAGGCACAAGTCGTAACCTTATTCAGACACATAAATTATTTTATTGGCGATTGAAAATACTGTAAAGCACCATAAATGTTTACCGATGATCCTTGAATAGGTGAAACTACAATCCACAGCTGAGGGTACAGCCAATCAAGGAACGAATTGGACCTCTACGTCACTAATTCTCCTTTCAGTTTTAGAAAAACAGAGCCAGACGGCAATTGATGTAACTTTTTTATTATGTTTTGCGAGAGGTTTACCAGCTGTAACAATTTCAATTAATATTTAATTCTGTGAATAATTATTTCTATTTTTATTTTAACGTTCACTCATCGAAAACAGACAATTTTACAGAGGTTGCTAGTTGTCAGTCATGTGGTCAAGAGCAAAAAATGTGTTCAAAGTCAAGCTCCGAATGAGCAAGGTAGGTAACTGAAATCACGCGAGCTCACGAAACGTCAGTTGCGTGACTATCATAGTTGAGGACCGTGAGACGCTTATCAACTAAATATAGTAAGTAATGACCAGGCTTAAGTTGATTAAAAGGACTTAATGCAGAACGACGCACGCACTTTGTTTGTTATTGTTCTATTCCAGTACCTAAAGTAATTTAAACACTAGAAGTCCTCCTTCATTCTTCTAGTTTAGTAAATATTTTATCAATTTTCTACTCGACATGTATTACTTGTAGGACCATTTATTGTCGATATTAGTCTATTTCTGTCTAAATTTTATGTTTCCTTATCTTCCTTACCATCTATTGAATGTACTACTCTACTATTTTAAAACCTCAAAGGATTATGTTACTAATGCGTTTTACATAAAGATAGGTATAGAGAATAAATACGTATACAAGGCATTCCATAAAACTATGATATATAGCTAACTGGAATAATGAGAGATGATACAGACGAAACTGTAGTCATTAGTTAGTCGGAAAGTATGTGCGCGATTTGTTAGGATTTTGATTAACTGTTTTCAGCAAAAGAGCCCGGAGGTCATGGTTTTGTCCATCAAGATGCCTTGATCTAAATCTCACTTTTAGAATCTTGTCCACTAATATGTCTGGATCAAAATTTCACTTTTAGAACATTCTTAGAATTTGATGGACCAAACCATGACCTTCGTATCCGACAGAATTCTTATAGTGAAATTTAGATCAAGACATCTCGATGGACAAAACCACGACATGTCTTGATCTAAATTTCACTTTAAGAATTTTATCGGAGACGAAGGTCATGGTTTGATCCATTAAATTCTAAGTTTCGTTTACTAAGCCTAATTTAACATTTTTAATATATATTAAATAAACTTTGTCGATACTGAGACCATGAAAATGTCAATCACTCTTATAATAATCACTGTCAGTGAACTCTACAGTAAAATCGGGCTTCGATACTCGTTGTGGGAAGAACATACATAAAACATTTTATATCATTGTAGTTCATAGCAAAGAAACCAGTAAAAGGCCTTGCTTATTTTAGTTGTTTGTTTGTTTCTTGACGGTCCAGCATGGCCAGGTGGTTAAGGAGCTCGATTCGTAATCCGAGGGTCATGGGTTCGAATCTCCGTCACACCAAACATGCTTGTCCTTTCAGCAGTGGGGGCGTTATAATGTGACTGCCAATCTCACTGTTCGTTGGTGAAAAAGTAGCCCAAGAGTTGGCGGTAGGTGGTGATGACTAGCTGCCTTCCTCTTGTCTTACACTGCTAAACTAGGGTCGGCTAGCTAAGATAGCTCTCGTGTAGCTTTGCACGAAATTCAAAAACAAACGAATAATCACGGCTGCCTCTCACAAGACAAAGAAAATCAATGATTAACGTGACTAAAGAAGAATGAAAATCTACACGTGTCTTATAATTAGTTAGGGTTACCTTGACGTCCAGGGTTACAGGATAAAGTCACTGGAGTGATATCTTCTTACTTAAAATGTGAACTGTTGCGAGTCTAATGAGAAGATAATACTGTACTTCACATATAAATAGTGTTTCAGCTATTACTGTACCTCACCTATAAATAGTGTTCAATTGTTAATGTGTTTATTGGTGTCCCAGCTGACCTGACGAGCTCTTTATTGAGCGAAACTCATCGTCACCATTGGATATGGATGGTATGGTGGATAAAACTGTATGATACATTGTTAGATATGGATGGTATGGTGGATAAAACTCTATCATACATTGTTGGGTATGGATGGTATGGTTGATAAAACTCTACCATACATTGTTGGATATAAATAATAAATAAAACATTCATTTAGATTATTTAGAACCTGGCCAGGTAGTGAGGAACGGCTTGTTCGCAATTTCAGGATACCGGGTTCGAATACCCGACCTAAAAAACATGCTCGATGTTCCAGTCGCGGCGGCATTATAATAATATTGTCAATCCCACTATTCGTTGGTGAAAATAATAGCCTAAGGATTGGCGGTGGGTGTTGATGACTACCTGCCTTCACTACTAAATTAACAACGGCTAGCGTATAGCCCGCGTATAGTTTTGCGCAAAATTTACAAGCAGACAAACAAAAAAGTGCGTTAGAGTTTGGAAAGTGGGCATGTAAATATTCCTGACGTTGTGTTAGTGACACTGACGAATTACAAATGAATTATTCAACGGTTTACCCGATTTAAACACGAAAAACTATTTTTTTGGGTGGGGTGGGGGTCTATTCCATTTGGTTGACTCAGCAGATAGCCAGATGTGGCTTAGTTATAAGAAAACCCACCCCCCACACATAATTTTCTAGTTAATTAGAATATGAAACAATATTTTCAACAATTATGCATTCCAAGAAGTAAGAAAAGAAACTAGTCTTACACTGCTAAATTAGGGATGGCTAGCAGAGATAGCTCTCGTGTAGCTTTGCACGAAATTCAAAACAAACCAAACAATTCATCATTCTTGTAGTATTATTGTCTTTCCTAAAATTGGATTAAACATTATTAATCTTTCTTGGAGCTTTATTATCATTGATCAAACTGGACTAATCATTGTTCAACTCTCTTGTAGTGTTATTATCTTTCCTAAAACTGGACTAATCATTGTTCATTTTTTTTGGAGTTTTATTATCATTGACAAAGCTGGACTAATCATTTTCATCTTTCTTGTAGTATTATTGTCTTTCCTAAAACTGGACTAATCATTGTTCAGTTCTCTTTTAGTGTTATTGTTTTTCCTAAAACTGGACTAATCATTGTTCATCTTTCTTGTAGTATTATTGTCTTTCCTAAAACTGAACTGATCATTGTTCTTTTTTTTTTTAGCCTTATTGTCATTGATAAAGCTGGACTAATCATTTTCATCTTTCTTGTAGTGTTATTATCATTCCATAAGCTGGGTTAATCATATTTCACCATTCTTGTAATGTTATTGTCTTGTGGTGTTGTAGTATTGTTTTTCTTTCTATGATGGAGACATTTGAGCTCAGCTTTCATCTAGTATTATAAACTTTCCTCAAGATGGACCGATGAGGACTCTGTTTTCATTAAACCGCATATTCAACAAGAATCTCAGTAAATCAGTTTAAAAAACAAACAAACAACTTTTTTGTGCCAGTATAAATTTTACAACCGCCTGCTGTGGACGAAAGTTAAAGGTTAAAAAGTATTTAAGAACTATGCAAATATTAAGACTGCCGGAATATTTTATACTTTAAAAAGTTCAGTTACTGAAATATTTATTTCAAAATGAATTGAGAATAAATAGATAAAATCCAATACAACCGTAAATCCTAAACACAGTACAATATTACTTGTTATTTTTGGAAAAAAAATCATATAATTTCATATACAAAAGGTTAACTGTGTTTTATCAAAACGATTTGTAATACGCAAATTAGCAAGTCATGTGACAACTAGAGCTAAAATAAATTCTTCATGGAACGGTGTATATCACTAATGTATATTTACATTATTTGAATCCCTTTTAGGAAGGGCGTATAACAGTCCTTTCCAATGCAAACTATACATCCATTCAGGTTATAAAGTTGTGTTCAAATTGGCGATTCCTTGTAGTTAATGGCACTGGAAAACAAAGGATTATGAATCAACCTGGGACACCAGAACCAAACCGAGAGAGATTTGCAATAGATCTTATAGCATTTAAGAGTCAACAAACACAAAGGTCAGTGACAAAGGATGATTGCAAGAATTATATATACTTGGAATAGCGGAATAATTTAGGTATACGGTGTGTGTTTTAACGACATATTCGTTTAACCGTGGCAAACCTCCGTCAGCTGGAGAACGAAACAGTCATTAATGCTTATCCAATCTAAGAAATACTGGTTAAGTCGTCGGATTTCAGTATGACTGGACTGTTGAAACGAGCTCTAAAAGCCATCTTCTATACACACTAGATGGATTATGTAAAGCAAGCAGGGAAGAGTAGCTTGCATTGGACATACATCGCAGTCTTACGACGGAATCTTTTGAAATAGTAACTATGCTACAGGACTATTGACAAGATGCATTGTCGTCCAGATGAAGGTACAAAGACTGTAATTATGTGGTTAGAATTCACATATAACAACCGTAGTGTCTTTATTATAAAATATGTACTTTAATTTTTATTTTTTTCTCTTTGGCTTCTATCCTTATCGATTCTGCAGTCATGATAAACACAGTCTGAAACGTATTTTTTTTTATTGTAATCCATATTAGGATACAACAGTTTATAGGTTCTGTTTCCTAGGAACCTATTATTTTACTGAGGTTCTGTCGAATTTAATAGAGTACCGACATTATGTTGTGTCAGACAAAATTATGCTTATTTGTTAGTTTATTGTCTCAATCTTATTTTTGAGGAACTTTTTTAAACGTTTCATTTCTACTTTCAAACCCATAAAGCCAGAAATATTAAACGTGTATCAATTATTAAGTACATTGTTATTGTTGGTAATTATGCACAAAGATATCCCTTGCGTGTTCTATCCACCACATGTATCGTAACACCGATTCTAGCGTCTTAAGTCCGAAAACGTACCGCTGCGCCATTGGGGGCGATATTAGGTACAAACACACAAAATAAAATAATCATATTAATACTAAATAATTTATTTTTGGTGTTTATATATGGAATATTATTCGAAATTTTGTTGGAAACAGTTGATTATGTATCTAAAATTATTTTAATAATTGTTCCTAACTTAATATCTAAGCTTCATCTATTTAAGCGTATTGAAAAGATTGATTTAAGGCTGTATTTATTTCTGTTGTCATGGTTCTGTTCTTTGTCGGATGACCAATCAGATTAGATGACGTGCAACAAAGCTGTCGAGTAAGTTTCGAACCAAGACCGATATCCTAACGAAAAGATAACTGTAGTCAGCTTATAACGTTGGATCAAACCACTGCTTGAAGGAAAGTAATACATCGATAACACCTGCTCGGTTTTCACACACCTTTATAATGTTGAATCAAAACCTTTTGTATTTGGAAATCCCAGTTCATCAATAATACCTGCTGATTTTGTCATGCCATTACGATTTCAAGACAGACTTCTGTTTTAACAAGAGTTATAAAAAATTCACTGTAATTCGGAAATCATTATTTGGGCAAGAAGTAATTATTTCTGCACTGCTTCAAAAAAAACAACAAATCTGTGTGTATGATAAGGTATGTACATTTTACACATAGTAGAACTATATTTTATCTTGAAGATTCGTTGATAATTGGTTAAAACTTGGACTTCTCGTCAGTTAATATATAGAATTGTTCACAGACACACACACATATTATGCGTTTACAATTAGATAAATATTAAGCTTTAATGTTGAATAATTGTGGATACTGACCTAAGCTTCACCTTCGGAATCGGACTTTAGGTCTTTGTAGACCTGAGAGGGTCAGGTCCAATGATATGTATCTCAGGACGGCTGGTATGGGTATTGACACTTATTAATAAAGCAGAGGACGACGTTTCGATCTTCTTAGGTTAACGTGAGATACATTTTTACTTCAAGTGGGTTTCTCGTCATCACGAATTAGATTCAATGATATGTTTGATATAGGTTACTTTAAAAATTTCGCAAACTACAAGTGGTATATACGCACCTAGTTATTTCCAATTTACCTATTATAGACTAGAGAGAAGGCAGCTAGTTAACCACACCTACCGCCAACATGTGGGCTACACCTTTACTGACGAATAGTGAAAATGATCGCCACATTATAACGTTCCCACGGCTTAAAGGTCGAGCATGTTCAGTGGGGGATTGGAAATCGTGAGTCGAGCGCCATAGCTATCAGGCCTTGACAAGTGAGAACTGGTAATGTTCATATATCGTTGAAATGGAGTTAACAAAACAATTATAATTATAAACCTACTTAGACATTTACGGTATTGAAAGTTATCATAGAGAAGAAGTCAGAATCAATGAGTAATTCCAACCAAATGGTGTTAATATTAGTAATTCATTATTTTATTACAGGACAGATTATAAAAAAAAAATTGTAAAATGCACCTAAATATTCCACTTGTTTTAAACAGAGCAGTCTATCTTATTCTTACCGTCATGAGTTTCAAATTTATAATTGCAAAATATTGTCACGTAACACTTCACACTATTTAGCCGAGTTGTCTGGATGTCCTTTGACATTCCCAACATTAACACAGCTTAAAGTGTATACAGATTTTCTGTAGTTCATCCAATAATTCAGTGAATTCGATCAGTCTCCTTCAGGTATCGTTTCACCACATTTGCCGAAAGATAAATTCCTGGTAGTACAAGTCGTGTATGTGAGTGTGAACTGTCAAGCTTATGTACATGCAATAGAAGGACAAAGGTATAAATGCACATATGGTTTTCATTCACAGTCTGCATTACTATTCCTAATATATATATAGACGATAATAAATACTGGCGTGATCGTTTTAGCATTAAACTTTTATATGTATTCAGTATTGGATATATTGTAAAATGGTATTTAGTATTTGCCTCTCTATATAGTAATATAAAGCACAAATTTTTTGTCTGTCTGTCAATAATCAAACTACCTCTAGGTTGCTGGGCCAATCCTAGCCAAACATTGTGAGATGATACTTTGAAACAGATAGCATGTTAATGGGGGCTTTACAACCCTCAACCCCTATTATTGAGTATTTATTATTTATGACGTAAGTTAATATTAACTATGTTCATAGATGGAGTCACGTTTTTACACACACAAAAATACATTTTCAGTTAACCTACACACACAGTGTGGGGGAGGGCATACAAAAGTCTTAGGTATCTCAACGTGTACAATAGCACTATCCATAGAAAAATGTGTTGTAAAAAAATGGCCGCCACTATTGCAGTGATACATAAACTCAGCAGAAATTTCTACTTTAATAAACACCATAAAAGCTGATGTGAAGAGCAGTTTCTTAAGTTGTACCCATTTACTACTTTGACCTGTGATTTTTCATCTTCGGTCCATAATGCACTTCTGCGACCAATGATAATTAATTAATTAAACACGTGAAACGCTATGGAGAAACATTTTGGGTAACAGAAAGCACCACTACCTGCACTGTTTTTGTCGCTATCTCTTTCTACAAGGTCATCCTAATTATTGCATAGTGTATACGAGGTTTAGATATATATCTTTTGATTTCTTAGAGCTTACACAATACTCTTGGTAAGGTAGTAATGAAAGCTGTAATAATATGTTACGTTATAAATAAATTATGTTAATTTAGGATTTTTGTGTTAGTTATAATAGTATCTACCATCATATTTTTTTAAGTTCATAACCTAAGCATAGGATGGATACTTCATTTTTATAAAACTGGTATTTAGTATTTCTAATATTGTCAAACTAGTGCTGGGTGTTTTTATATTATAAACTGGTGTTCGTTATTTGTTATGTTATAAAACTAGTATTTAGTATTTGTTATATTGTGAAACTAGTGCTTAGTGCTTGTAGTTTCAATATATATATACTTCCTGAAGAATAGCCCTCCTTAAATGAATGGGTTTCAACGAAACTGAACTCTTAAGTAGAATAAAATTTAGAATATTCGCTTTTTAATAGTCTCAGTAAAACGGCAAACTTTGGTGCCGGACGGACAGACTGTTTCTCTAGTTAATGTCTGGAGTTTGATTGTCTGATGTAAACTGTTTCTTGTTGAACGTTAACGACTTTTGGATGTTTGTTTTTTGAATTTCGCGCAAAGCTACTCGAGGGCTATCTGCGCTAGTCGTTCCTAATTTTGTAATATGAGACTAGAGGGAAGGCAGCTAGTTATCACCACTCACCGCCCACTCTTGTTTCTTGTTGAACGTTAACGACTTTTGGATGTTTGTTTTTTGAATTTCGCGCAAAGCTACTGTAGGGCTATCTGCGCTAGTCGTTCCTAATTTTGTAATATGAGACTAGAAGGAAGGCAGCTAGTTATCACCACCCACCGCCCACTCTTGTTTCTTGTTGAACGTTAACGACTTTTGGATGTTTGTTTTTTCAATTTCGCGCAAAGCTACTCGAGGGCTATCTGCGCTGGTCGTTCCTAATTTTGTAATATGAGACTAGAGGGAAGGCAGCTAGTTATCACCACCAACCGCCCACTCTTGGGCTACTCTTTTACCAACGAATAGTGGGATTGACCCTCACATTATAACGCCCCCACGGCTGAAAAGGCGACCATGTTTGGTGTGACGGGGATTCGAACCCGCGATCCTCAGATTACGAGTCGCACGCCTTAACCCACCTGGTCATGTCGAGCCACAACTTTTGGAACATGAGGATATTCCTATCCAATCAACATATACTGTAATTATAGGAGTTGATTTATTAAATAAGTTTAGTTTTCCATGTCTGCCTTCATATTTTACTGTTCTTATCAAAGAATGTGGTTTCGTAGCTAACCCTAACTTTGCATGTCTGCTATTATTATTATTATTTCCATTAAATATTTTTTTCCGTAACTAACACCAGTTTTCTATAAGCCTTTTTTAAGTTTTGATTAAAGAATAAGGTTTCGTAGCTAACTCTGATTTTACAAGTCTGCTATTTTTTAATTATTTATGAATAATTTAGTTCGGTAGCTAACTCTTCCTAAAGATAACCAAAGTAGAGGTGGCAATAAAAAATGAACTTCCAGTGTAGTATCGGAAAGTTTCTTTCTGGATTTAGTAAGTATGTAACCATAGTCTACTGTTGTTCCTTTTTACCTTTCCACAGTTTCGTTTAATAGAAAGAAAACTTTCTTCAAAGCATTTCGTTTTCAGATGCTGTAATTCCGTAGAACTGAACATATATTTCAATTGTTCTTGAATTGATCAAAGTGTAAATGATATGCTAAGTTGTAATTTTACTTTATAGGTGGTAATTGAGTATGTTTGAAACATTTTTCAACCTAAAACTTTGTGAAACTGTACTCTAAGTTATTTGTTATAAGATCAAAGAAATAGAAAAAAAAAAAGAACAACAAACACACATATTATGAGACTTATCTCAATCAGGCATTTCCCATTTTGGTCATAATTCAACAAACTTGAATTTATTGTTAGCAGTTGTCTCTAGCCATAAGTAAATCTGGGGAAATACAACACCACTCGTTTTAAGAACTAACTTCAACAATTTGATGTATGTTTATTTTAGACCCCCAACTAACACAGCGGTATATCTACGCACTTACAATACTATAAACCCGGTTTCGATACCTTTGATAGGAGTAGCACATTGTATAGTTTTGTTATTACTTACAAATAATAGAATAAACAATACGATATAATTGTTTTTTTTTTCTATTTTTAAAACAAATTCCAAAATGACCAAAAGCAGTCCTGTTTGTTTCAGGTCAGAAATGTTGACAGGTGAAAATAGTCCTGTTTGTTTCAGGTCAAAAATGTTGACTGGTGAAGACAGTTCTGTTTGGTTCAAGACAGAGATTTTGACTTGGGGAGACAGTCCTGTTTGTTACAGGTCAGAGATATCGACTTGTGAAGGCAGTCCTGTTTGTTACATGTCAGAGAAATTGACTGGTGAAGAAAGTCCTGTTTGTTTCAGGTCAGAGTTGTTGACTGGTGAAGACAGTCCTGTTCGTTACAGCTCAGAGATGTTAACTGGTGAAAACAGAGTCTAGCCTTTAATTTCACCCTGCTGTTGACACAGCATGTCGTACGACATGGAACATTATCATGTTGAGAGAAGTATGCCTGTTTTCTACATAATTCCTCGTTCATTGCAGGCAGTGCAGTACAGTCCAGAGTACCACAGTAAATCAGTCCCTTCCACAGTTACGAACAGTGACAACGCTCCATTTCCCTTCCTGTTTCGTGAAGTTGCAGTTTTAACCCTAACATTCTCCAGGTTGTCACCAAACCAATACACTTCCATCGAAAGCAAACAAAAGGAAAGGAAATTATTTCTTTACGTGATCATTTTCCTTTGCTTTTCATGCAAATTTCGACGATCCTTAATGACATCATATATTAATGACTCTGCTGTACTCTATCTGAAGTGTTTAGAAACCTGATGTGCACAGCGGGCGCGATGGTCAGCAATTCCCATCTAAGTACTGGATGAAGGAATTCAAGCTAATTTTCCAGCTTGGTTTGACAAAACGTCTCAAAGTTCTAATGCAGTGTTCACTTTTGGTTGAATGGCTGATATTATACATGAAAAATGTCCAGTGATTCACACACAGTTCATTAGTGAGCTTCGACAGAAATACGAAAATTGTGTTCTTTCTTCATCCTCAATAATGTTCAAAGTGCATCCTATAAAAGGTCTAATGTAAAGACAGTTGTAGATGCTCCACGTTGTGGAATCTATTGTGGTTTAGCAGAAGCAAAGAGCTACTGTTGCCAGTAATATCAAGAACAATAACTATTCGTTAACCCTTTTAATCCACAGTATACGTATGTATGCGATGGAAACAAAAGCCCACGGAACTGTGTAGAAAATCAAAGTTAGCTCGTTTTTAAGTAGTTGAAATAATTTTGCAAATGCACCGTTAGAGCACCTGGGAAGAATGAATTCTTAAATAATTGTACACTTAAGAATTTTGAATTTCGCGCAAAGCTACACGAGGGCTATCTGTGCTAGCCGTCCCTAATTTAGCAATACAAGATTAGAGGGAAGGCAGCTAGTCATGACTACCCACCGCCAACTCTTGGGCTACTCTTTTACCAACGAATAGTAGAATTGGTCGTCAATTATAACCCCCTCACGGCTGAAAGGGCCAGCATATTTGGTGTGAGAGGGATTCGAACCAGCGATCCTCGGATTACGAGTTGAGTGGTAGGGTTAAGACAAAGGAACTTGTGAAACGTAGAATGTTTTATATGAGACGTGTAAGTTTCTGTATCTGGAGTCATATACGTTCATTTTGTTGAGCCATACAATGGGCTCTATATGGTATATAGAACCTTTAATTGCATATTTTAATTTTAACTTTATATAATAAATTACTCTGCACTTTTAAACGTTTATGTTCTTTTTATGGTACTTATATGTTACATTGTTTTCAGAAATTCGTTACATTGTATTTTTTACTTGAAATATTCTTGTATAAAAGGATTTAAAGAACAGTTGTATTATTATTTTGTGGTTAACATGGAAACACGCATTTTGGTTTAAGACATGAAACAATTAAAATTAGTGAAACTACTGTTTTAAAGCCTTGGTTAAAATCTAACATCTGAGAATGGCATGAATTTGTGCTCAATTTCATGTCAACATAGAACTCTAAAATGTTCTAGGTCTAAGTTTTGTGTATAGAAATTTTGTGTATAAATCTCTTATACGATCAGACTAACAGTAAAACTATGAAAATTATTACCTGAGTTCAAGACTTAATATGCTCTATACTGGCAGAGTAGAAATTAACACTGACCAGGAAGGGAGTGGTACCGTGTAAAGTAACACTGACCAACAAAGGAGTGGTACTGTTTGAAGTAACACTGTCCTGTAGGGAGTGATACAGTGTAAAGTAATACTATCTAACGAGTAGTGGGATCGGCTAGGTACATTACAACGCCTCCACTGCTGAAATGGCCAGTATGTTTGGTGGGAAAGGATTAGAGCCCGTGACCCGCAAACAACAAGGTGAGAGCCACTAACCAAGTGGCCATGGTAGGTTCCGGTCTCCAGACTGACGCCGGTTCAACACAACCACATTATTGGTTCATGGAATTTCACGAAGACAAACAAATAAACAAAAACTGATATAATTGCTTAATAATAACTAAAATGCGTTATCAAACCGAATTTCTAAATGCTAATAAGCCTCCTGTTTCTGTGTGAATTACATTCACATCCTTAGCACAGATTCAGATGGCCCACTCCTCTATTTCACTCTATATGAAACGTAACAGAATATTTCCATCTGCAGCTTGTTTAATGATACTTTATGATCACTTCATTGATCGATACTTTTAATAATATTAAGTTTGTTTGTGTTTGAATATCCAGTACTATTCTTTATGTGGTGTGGTTAAGTTTTTCTACCTTGAATTAGTTTAGTTGTTGTTGTTGTTTTTGAATTTCGCACAAAGCTACACGTGGGCTATCTGCGCTAGCCGTCCCTAATTTAGCAGTGTAAGACTTGAGAGAAAGCAACTAGTCATCACCACTTACAGCCAACTCTTGGACTACTCTTTTACCAGCGAATAGTGGGATTGACCGTCACGTTATAACGCCCCCACGGCTAAAAGGACGAGCACGTTTGGCACGACGGGGATGCGCGCCCGCGACCCTCAGATTACGAGTCGCACGCCTTAACCCACCTCGCCATACCAGGCCATATTTAGTTAGAAACATGGGTAGAAAATGTATATATATTTACATGTAATTACACATTCACCTACAGATGTTTGTTTTTTTCCCGTTACGACTAATTATTAACTGTTGTCGTGATTATTAATAATGTGTTAGAAAACATACTTGTGTCAGTTAGTAAGTTCATTCCTCTTTGAGAGTTGTACGTTTTGTAAATTACAAATGTAGAATATAACACTCTCATCGAAAACCCTGATCAGCAGAGTTTTGTTAATTTCACGTGCAGCTATAGAACACACTAACTGGTTTGCGTATTCTTTGGTCATTCATTGCTGTTTCTTCATTGAATTAAAGTTTGCTCTTGGCGTATATTAGCTCTTCTTAGATTAGAATACGTGGGAATCGAGAGATGTGTGCTATCTAAGTAAGTGATTAAATATGAGTGGAGATTGGAAGAGATTGTATAATGATGGGTAAAATAGACGTAATTAAAATAACGAAAGGCAGCTAGAGACTCATTTAACTTGATAACGTTAGAAACTGATCCGGAGGTAAGAGGTTAGAATTATTGGAGCTGATGGAGAAAGTGAAACATAGAAAACAATTGAGTAAGTAGGATGACAACATATTGATTAATTGGTTACATTAACATATCGAACCATCTCATTTTTTGTTCTTAGTTACTTTTTATCCGTTAGGGGTTTTGACCTGTTGATTTTCTATTTCCCCCTCTTGACCTTTAGTTCCACATATATTTTATTTAAAATTGGTAGTTACTAAATTATAGTGCCCTTCTAACGTTAGATTTGTTCTGTTTTTATAACAATAGCATTCAGAGATTTATTGCCATAATTTACTGTTTGATACATTGTAAACAATATGGAAAAGAAGGCTGACTGGCTAACGTCTGGTTATCTTGTGCTTTTATTGTTTAAAGTCGGTTTTAACAATTCACTTTTTTTTTCCCAAACACAACTAATTTTAACAAGCGTTTCAGCATGTTTATGGAATGTTTGTGATTAGTTCTGCTTTGAACTTTAAAGAAATTTAATATTAAAAATATATCAATTTAAATCATCAAAAACAGATCATGCAGGACTTTATAAGGAAATGCAAAAGTAAACGGAAAACGACGTGGACTTTTTTCCAATATCATATGGATGTAATCAGGTCTGATTGTTTGGTATTATTAGGATGACTTTTGAATATTATTGAGTCTGATTGTTGGATGTTTTCGTGTTTGATTATTGGATACTATCAAGTCTGACTTTCATATGTTATCAGATCTAATTATTCAACATTATCGGGTCTCATTGTTGGATATTATGAAGTTGGTTAATTGGATACTATCATGTCTAAAGACCCCTGGTAGCAAAGTGTTATGTCTGCGGTCTTCCAACGCAAGAAATTTCGATACCCCTTGTGGACAAAGCATAGATAGCCCATTGTGTAGCTTTGTGCTAAACTTCAAACAAAGAAATCATGTCTGAATGTTGGATATTATTATAATTGGATACTGTCAGGTTTAATTGTTGTATATGTATCAGATCTAATATTATCATGCCTGAATGTCAGGTTTGATTCCATTCATGGTAACTTAAAAGTCGTCTTTGTGTACTTCTTCTCAATATTACGGTGTAACTTTTTCTAAATTTTTAACTTGTATATTAGAATATTCCTAAACTCTCTAGTTTACTTTCTGTATTACACTACATGTATTTTATTTTGTCGCTTCCAATAGTAGTGTTAGAATATCTCTGTAGGTAACATACAGTAATCTGAAAACTTTTTTTAGCGGCCTACAATATATTCGTATTTATTTCGAACAGTTTTCAGAAGCGTGTATCTTAAGCAACAATCCTAACAAGTAACTGACGTCTGCTATTAATATTAATACATGTATCTAGCTGAATAAAATAAACACCGTAACAACTACATTCAAAGGCAGAAAATTAAATTGTTTAGATTTCAAGTAATATACTATAGAATTAATTGGTTATGAGTGAATCATACAAGAAAAACATCTAACGATTTGATATTATGTTTATACAAGACAAATAATGTTTTAACTCTTTGATAAATGGCGTCCTCACAGAACTCACTTGTTGGTCGTAGATTTAGTTATTAACCACTGTTGGGTGGTCCACTGTCTTGTGCTGGAATGACAGTAGCTTATTTAATATTTTTCCTTTTCTCTACTTATGTGCCTTTTCAATTCATTATGTGGTAATTTTCCTGACTATAGCCGTTGTATTTACAGAAAAGATTTTAATGGGTGTTTGGTTTTCTTCAAACCTTACCTTCACGGGATGTAACGTTTATCCGCATACATCGAGATCTGTTGTCCATGTTATTGGTAAGAGGACTGGAAACTCAGGACTTTATCTTTGTAAGACTGTTGTGTAGTATAGGAGGAGTTGTGAAAACTAAGGTCACCCTAACTGCACTCACCAGTCCTTGCAATACTTGATATGTAAGAGGGTTAAAAATGTTTTCATTGGTAGTTAAAATCTTCTGAAGATGTTTGAATTATTCTTGGAACACATAGTCGCTACATTTAGTGTTTCAATAATTCCAGTTTTGACAGAAATTTAAAGACGTGAAAGAAAACTTGGACATTTACTTTTTTGAGCCTCTGTCCGATGAACTCCAGTGACCAGTTCATTTAATCTTGTGTTCTTGTGAACCAGCCCATCGAGGAATGGAAAACTTAATGTCTTTAGGTTTTATATAAAATGTTATTCGTTAAATTGGCTGTTTAGGTAAATTGTCTTTTTAAGTTAGATATTTCAGAGAGTGTACTTAATATTATACTGTAAGTTGTGTATTGTGAATATTTCGATATATGAATATTTTTACCTATCCAAGAATTTATGCAATTTTATGACACTATTAATGTGTTATTGTAAGTTTTACATCAGTTTTTATTATTTCATGTTTCACAACTTTTTGTGTATTATTTCATGTTTCACAACTTTCTGTGTATTATTTCCTGTTTCACAACAGTTTGTGTATTATTTCATGTTTCACAATAGTTTGTGTATTAGTTCCTATTTCACAACAGTTTGTGTATTATTTCATGTTTCACAAGTTTGTGTATTATTTCATGTTTCACAACAGTTTGTGTATTATTTCCTATTTCACAACAGTTTGTGTATTATTTCATGTTTCACAACAGTTTGTGTATTATTTCATGTTTCACAACAGTTTGTGTATTATTTCCTGTTTCACAACAGTTTGTGTATTATTTCCTGTTTCACAACAGTTTGTGTATTATTTCACGTTTCACATCAGTTTGTGTATTATTTCACGTTTCACATCAGTTTGTGTATTATTTCACGTTTCACATCAGTTTGTGTATTATTTCGTGTTTCACATCAGTTTGTGTATTATTTTGTGTTTCAAAACAGTATGTGTATTATTTCCTGTTTTACAACAGTTTGTGTATTAATTCCTGTTTTACAACAGTTTGTGTATTATTTCCTGTTTTACAACAGTTTGTTTATTATTTCATGTTTCACAACTTTTAGTGTATTATTTCATATTTCACAACAGTTTGTGCATTATTTCGTGTTTCACAACAGTTTGTGTATTATTTCGTGTTCCACAACAGTTTGTGTATTATTTCGTGTTTCACAACTTTGTGTGTATTATTTCACGTTTCACAACTTTTTGTGTATTATTTCGTGTTTCACAACAGTTTGTTTGTTATTTCACGTTTCACAACAGTTTGTTTGTTATTTCACGTTTCACAACAGTTTGTTTATTATTTCACGTTCCACAACAGTTTGTTTATTATTTCACGTTTCACAACAGTTTGTGTATTATTTCCTGTTTCACAACAGTTTGTGTATTATTTAATGGTTTGTTCACCTACTTCTACAGAAACAGTACCAACTGATTCACCACCTGGAGGAAGAACTAAGAAACCTTCACATGAAAGGTCAAGAAACTGAAGTCCAACAACATCTTAAAGACCTGTATAATGAAAAGGAACACATGCGAAAGGAAATATTTCTGTTGAGAGAAACAGTCAAGGTAGTAAATAACCTCTTAACTTATCATACAGTGTCTGGGATCTCATTCATTGCATGTTTATGCTTTTAAACAGCTTTAGTAAAGTAATTCAAAAGTTTATCGTGAAGAATCACAGGTGAAGTTAGGGTTAGTTACAAAAAGACTGGAAACATGGGCTAATACATATTCTCCAACCTTTTGTAACTTTATCAGACAGTGATAGAATTAGATACGTCTTTATATATTTTGTAAAATAATTAAATGATAATAGGAATTTATAATAATATCACTGTGATAAAGCAAGAAAATGCCTCTCACCTCTCAAGTCATTGGTATGCAACGTATAGTATGATCACCACGAGCAGTAAGAACCGCCCCACTCTGATGTTATATGCTTAAAACACTAGGGGTGATATTATCCTAAGATGTCTTTCAACCCTTCTCTGAAACAACTGCTTCCATAACATTTTAAATATTTAGAGCTGCTTCCAGAAATATGTTCTTTCCTTCACAAAAGTCAGTGATAGTACAGGACACTCCTTCCAATTTCCTTGTAAAATGTGGTGTAATACTTTGTACACTAACACGGTGCAGATGCGACTGGGAACATTTGATTCAGTCTCGGAACGTGTACCCTGTGATTAGTACGTGACAGAATTGACATGTAACGGTGGGATGCTTATGTTATGGTTGATGGCCTGTTTTGTCTACTGGGACTCACAACCCTACTTATTTAAAACATACAGACATTTTCCTTGAAAGTTAGCTATGGTTCATGGGACTTTTTGGATACTTCAACTCTGTGATTCGCTTCAAAGTGACAACTTTAAGATCAATACAGCGGATAATTTAAATATTGTAGAAGCGATCTGCATGTGTTAAATGGCTGACTTATATACGTTAGCTGTGGTTCAATGAGTGGCATGCTCAACACACATATATTTGGCTTGATTAGCCCAACATTAGACAGTGAATGACCGTTATTGTTCTACTGGTAGTTAGAGGAACTTGTCACACGGGAAAGGTACGAACTAGTGACCTTAGTAGAAGATTCAGTTCTTAACAACACTCACGTTTCTAAGAGAAGACTACGTTACAAAAAGGAAATTTTCAACCCCCTCCCTCCAAAAAAAGCTATTGCGATGAACTTAGGAGTATTCCAAACTCAACAACTGTTGTGCTGGGTCTGAGCATATTCCAACCATAAATCCTGTTGTGTTAAATCCATTAATAATGTTAACAAGGAAGTGAGAAAGGATTCCAGATTGTTACATATTTACCACTTTATTCCATTGTTTGATGCTAGTGTCACTTGGGCTAGAGCTCAGCGCTAATACACAATTACTTATAATTGCATCCATCCTGAAAATTGTTATTGAAGCTATTGATATCTCACCAGGAATCACCCTGTCTTCTGCTACAAAGATATACTTCAGTTGAGGAATGACTACTGTGCCATGATAATTGACTCGCATCTTCAGAAAGATACATAATTAGTACTAAACAGAGTGTGAGACCAGAAAAATATGGTGGCCAGGATGATAGAAGTGACTGTTAGATATTGTGGCCTGGATGATAGAAGTGACTGTTAGATATGGTGGACAGGACAATAGAAGTGACTGTTAGATATGGTTGCCAGGATGATAGAAGTGACTGTTAGATATGGTTGCCAGGATGACAGAAGTGACTGTTAGATATGGTGGCCTGGATGATAGAAGTGACTGTTAGATATGGTGAACAGGACAATAGAAGTGACTGTTAGATATGGTGAACAGGACAATAGAAGTGACTGTTAGATATGGTGGCCAGGATGATAGAAGTGACTGTCAGATATGGTGGCCAGGATGATAGAAGTGACTGTTTGATATGGTGGCCAGGATGGTAGAAGTGACTGTCAGATATGGTTGCCAGGATGATAGAAATGACTGTTAGATATGGTTGCCAGGATGATAGAAGTGACTGTTAGATATGGTAGCCAAAATGATAGAAGTGACTGTTAGATATGGTGGACAGGACAATAGAAGTGACTGTTAGATATGGTTGCCAGGATGACAGAAGTGACTGTTAGATATGGTTGCCAGGATGATAGAAGTGACTGTTAGATATGGTTGCCAGGATGATAGAAGTGACTGTTAGATATGGTTGCCAGGATGATAGAAGTGACTGTTAGATATGGTTGCCAGAATGATAGAAGTGACTGTCAGATATGGTGGACAGGACAATAGAAGTGACTGTTAGATATGGTTGCCAGAATGATAGAAGTGACTGTCAGATATGGTGGACAGGACAATAGAAGTGACTGTTAGATATGGTTTCCAGGATGATAGAAGTGACTGTTAGATATGGTGGCCAGAATGATAGAAGTGACTGTTAGATATGGTGGACAGGACAACAGAAGGACTGTTGAGAACTTTCTAAGTAGTGGCAACAACTGTTGTCTAAGTAAAGTAATGGCAACAACCGTTGTCTGAGTAAAGTAATGGCAACAACTGTTGTTTAAGTAAAGTAGTAGCAACAACTGTTATTTTAGAGAATTTCTGCTCCTATGTTACAGTCATTGTGATATTGTAACATTATCTACACGATCTATTGTACAGACTTAACATTTTGTTCGCCATCTGTTGTTTTCTGTTTCATTTCAGTCTAATTTGCATGCACAGTGCTCTCTCGTAACACTTTCAGATATAAGTGCAATGTATCCTTCGTGATTTTGTATGCACTATTTAAGCCTGTATGCTCACGATTAAACCAGATGCCTAGAATATTTCTATAACAACCTTGTACATACATGTGTGATAAATATAGTCAGTGTAATTAATATTACGAATGTGTCGTTTTTAGACTTAGAATTTCATTATTTCTTACCAGTAATTACAAACACGATTAGATGAAATTCATTTAAACGTTTAGTTTTTTGTTTTTTTTTTACAAATAATTCCACAAGAATTTCTAAGTTTACATTCTTAATACTTTAAGTAAACAGTATTGTCTAGACAGTCTAATAACTCATAATGAACTTACTACAGGTTTGCTACAAGTGAAACATTTATTGTAGTAACCGATATAAACAAAGTGGTTTTGTTGAGAATGTTCTAAGTCGGACAACATAGGTACCATTCATTGGCTTATTAGTTCTTTTTGGTCGGGCGTGACCCTGATGTTAACACGCAAAGCTGTTACATGAAAGGTCCAAAGTTCGAATGTCGATATTCCACTAAAGAAGTGAGGTTTACATAACTTTGATTTTCATTAGTCTTGCAAGTAGGTGATTGATGCTGCTGAATAAATCAGCAGTCAAAAATTAGTTATGGTTGAGCCTGATTTCTGGAGTCTCTGAATTGTCAGTTTATCACGTATGTGGTAAAGAATAGAGTTAAAATTTAAAAAAAAAGAATGTATGGTTAAGCCTGAGTTCTGGGGTAATTGTCAGTTTATCACATAGGTGGCCAAAGATGGAATTAAAAAAAGTTATGGTTAAGCTTGAGTTTTGGAGTAATTGTCAGTTTATCATGTGTGTGACAAAGGATAGAGTTTTAAGAAAGGTATGTTTAAGCCTGAGTTCTGGGGTAATTATCAGTTTATCACGTGTGTGGCAAAGGATAAAGTTATAATTAAAAAAAAATAGTTATGGTTAAGCCTGAGTTCTGGGGTAATTGTCAGTTTATCACGTAGGTGGCCAAAGATGGAGTTAAAAAAAGTTATGGTTAAGCTTGAGTTCTGGAGTAATTGTCAGTTTATCACGTGTGTGGCAAAGGATAGAGTTAAAATGAAAAACACTAAATCTATATAAGCTATATTATTTGTAAAGGTGAATTCCAAGACTTTGACTTTCTACAGGACTTGGAGATGAGAAACGAAAATCAAAAACAGATGTTAATATCCAAGGAAGACAACGTCAAGAGGCTAATGGAGACACACCATAACACAGGTACATCTATTTAAAACGTATCCATCTTATTTTGTGGCGTAAATTGTAAGATACAATAACAGTCTCCTCACTCTCATAAGGTCCAGTTTGAATCTCAAATAAAATATTACGAATAAAGAAATGAATATAGATTTCTACCACCAGATGACACCTTAAGACTTGTTACATACGTTATCAACACGAAGAAAATAAGAATTATAAAAAAGCTTACAATAAATTGTTAAAAGCATTACTAAAACAGGAAAATAATTTTATTTGTGAGAGAAAAAATGTATTAGTTTTGATTATTGCTTGTTTTATTCAATGTGAATGAAAACGAGAAGGAAACAAAAAGCGAAAAATCATTATTTGTACTTGTGTTAAACTCCGGGTTATCGTCAGTCGTTTAATAAAAGGAAATACGAGAAATAACAAAGCAATAAAACGCATTCTTAACACTAAAAATACCGACTTGTTTTTATACCAATAACTTCAGATGAAGTTCATAACTTTGTCGCATTATATTAAGAACTTTAATTTTTTTTCCTGTCTCAATTCTCAATTGAAATACCTGACCCAGAAGGTGGGAAATAATTAACCCCAGACGGGCCTCGTAATCTGAGGATTGCGGATTCAAATTCCCGTCGCATCAAACATGCTCGCCCATTCAGTCGTGGGGGCTTTGTAAAGTAATGGTCAATCCCACTATTCGTTGGTGAAAGAGTAGCTCAAGAGTTGACGGTGGGTGGTGATGATCATCAATTTTCCCTCTAGTCTTACACTGCTAAATTAGGGACGGCTAGCGCAGATAGCCCTTTTGTAGCTTTGCGCGAAATTCAAAAACAGAACAAACAAAAGTAACCCCAGATGGCACTTGTGTAAACTTGCACGAGC
Organism: Tachypleus tridentatus; assembly: GCF_004210375.1. Lineage (NCBI taxonomy): Eukaryota > Metazoa > Arthropoda > Merostomata > Xiphosura > Limulidae > Tachypleus > Tachypleus tridentatus. The sequence goes on along the minus strand of NC_134837.1, from coordinate 186,099,949 downwards.
GTTATACATAATAGAAATAAATAATATGTCACCGATGCGAATGGTGGCTATTTAACGTTATTTCTTATTTCTAATCCTAGAGGTAGTATTTAAAATGTAGTCTCGTTCCTAGGTAAGCTGAAGGAAGAAGAACGACTTGAAATGGAGCGACTTAAAACCAAGTTTATAGAAGTCGAGGCTAAAGCGCGCCATCTAGAGGGACTGTTAGAAAGCAAAGACCGAGAGTTCGGAAAGGTCAGTTTGCCGTACAAAGTGAACTCTGATAAATCACAAGTTTCGTGTCCTATTTTTACGTTAGGACATAAGTATGACAACCATAATTCCAACTGATGTACTCTACGTGGCCTAAGAGTTACTATACCTAGAGAGTAAAACCGAGGATTTTAGGCTCCAAGAGTTTGAACCAAAATTGCATAATAATCTTGGAGGCCCGGCAGTGTTATAAGAGTAACAGTTAAATCCCACTCTTCCATCAGGCAAGGTTAGCCTAAGAATTGGCAGTGTGTTCTGTTGACTAGCTGTCCTATATTTATCCTGTCTGTTCAAAGTTAGGGACAAATGCGCTCTTTTGCTTAATTTTATGCGAAACTCTAAGTCACTAATACCATTTCCGTTTCGTTTGTGTTGTGGTTTCTTTCAGGCAAAACTCCACAATAAGTTATCTGTTGTGTCCACCACGTGGAATTAATCCCTGGATTTTAATGTTGAAAGCCGGTAAACTTACGGCCGTCCCACCGTGGGATATTACATTTGTGTTTATCTGAATAGAGTTAGCTATTAAGAACTACATCGCTTCTGTTGGCATTTGGGGCCCTATATAATATGCAGGTCCTCTCAGAGGCTCAGAGAGATTCTGGTTATTACTATCGTATCCCGCTGGTACAGCGGTAATTCTAGGAATTTACAACGCTAACATATGGGGTTCGATTCCCCTCGGTGGACTCAGTAGATAGCCCGATGTGGCTATAAAACATACACACACGCTATTACTATCTTTTTTGAGGCTCCTGGCTGTAATAAGAATAGAAAAGTAATGATACATGAAAACAAAATAAAACAGTCATTAGCCGAAAAGAGAAGTGAAACCTAATTTAAATAATGAATCTGTATATGTAATTTGTAGCCCTAAGATGTGAGTTTGGGTTATATTTTGGTCACATTGGAAGACATAAAAACAAGTCCTGAAGCTCAGCAAATCCAAAAAAAAGTGTCATATGTGAGGCCCCATTTGATCTTTTAGTCCAGACCAACTGGTTCTAATTAACTGAGTGTTGTGTAAAGTTTGCTCCATTAAATCAATCAAGCATATGAATCCTAAATTTACTTGACTACGTGTGTGGATATCTGTTGACGAATTTATGTACTAACAAAATAATATTATCTAATATGATAATTTTTTGATATGTGCCTTACTGTTTGAATGTGTTTTTAAATATTAAAATTTTGGTAGAATTTACGAACTAGTAAATTGTTTTAGCCTATAATTTGCTCTTTATTATCCTTATTTCTATAAATAAATAAATTTGTGCTTTAAGAGGCAAAAATTTCCGTCTTTTATAATTAACAACCAATTAAAATAATTTAATATTTTTAAATATTTCTTAAAATGTAAAAAATCAAGCCAGAAAACCTGCATTTCAGACGTGTTTTTCAGTTGGCTTATAACCTAATAATTTCAAGTGTATATTTAATAGGAACTTATTTAATAGTGCTAACAGTACTGTTTACACTGTTATGATAAAATTAGTTGACCTGTCGTAATTTCAGCAGCTAATCGTTTCAGGACCATAATGTTTGGTTGACGAAGTCATCAGATGATATGAGTGGTGATTTGACTGTCGCAAGGAAACGTTATAATGGTTGTTTGATTTTTTTTTTAGAACAAAGCCACACCAGTTTTCCATCAAGGATAACAGATCCCTAGAATTTGATGCTGTAAATACGTAGACTTGTCGCTTTCCCACTGGGGGACACACTGAAGTGAATCTTCCACAGCGAAGACTGTGTGAAAAGATGAAAGATTCGTGACAGCTTGTTTCTTGACGTTAACAATTATTCTGGTGCAAAAGAAATTCACGAACTTTTCCGGCTCGTGTATCACTTTTTGTTAAATTTTTTAAAAGTAAAAATCCCGTTTAAATTTAAAAACACACAAACGAAAAAACCAAGCAACAAAAAAAAACACACCTACCCATTAATGGGAAAATGTGATTCTTTTTCTTCTTCAACAAGTGAATAATATGTGGTGTGACCTTTGTCAACTTGAAAGGAACAGAACACTAGTTAACCCAGAAATGAGGAGAATAGTGTGTAGATATACACATATTAGGCTTAATTGAATAGTATGTACACGTACACACTTATTACAAACTATATAACTTTTACATTAAATGTTTCCGTACCACAAACACTAGGGCCACGTACTACAGTTTGAGAATCAATGTAACAACAATGAGGTAACAGTGTAACCACAAGGCTTAGTACAAGCTTACAATCACTTACGATGAAAGAGGACTGGATAGTGGGGTAACTTAGAATACATTATCGCTCTTACACTTCAGAGAGGAAGACTTGAATGAAACAGTCCTAAGGTTCGATTGAGCCTCTCCCCAGGTTGTATGAACCGTAGGGACATTGCAAAGTGATTCTCCAACACACGTAACCATCAAGGTATCTCCTGCCGATTTTTGCTAGGAATCACCTCAGGTCTTAAACGGACTTGAAATGTGTCGCAAGAAGCTAAATAAAGTTGCAGCTTCTAGAAGTCGAATGATACCATTAAACTGTATGAAAATAATACTGCACGCGAATAATGATCACGCAAACATTGTGAATATGCCGCTTGTTCGAATTTCACAACCACTGCACTCTAGTGATGATTATTATTATCTCGTGATTAGTTAATTAACTGTTGTTCGTTATTTTTGACCAATGGGCTGTGGAATTATGGACACTATTTATTATATATATATTATTTCCAAATCAGTATATAAAAATGTGGATGACATCTTCTGTATTTTGTGTTTATATATATATATATATACACACCCTTGTGCAAATTAATTGAAACAAAACGGAAAATTACGATTTTTTCAATTTTTTGGGTTTATTTATGAGAATCCAAAATTACTCACAAATTAATACATGATATGACCGCCTTTATTTTTCAGAAGATCATTATTCCGCTTTGGCATTGAGTCCACGAGTTGACTGTAATCTATGTAACGGCTCGTTTGGGAGAAAACACTTTTACATAGAGAGAACAACGTTTCGACCTTCTTCGGTCATCGTCTTTGTGAACCTGACGATGATCGAAGAAGGTCGAAACGTTGTTCGCTCTTCTATGTAAAAGTGTTTTCTCAGCCCAAACGAGCCGTTTTTGCATATAAATTTCTCAACAAGTGGGTTTCTCGTCATCACTGACTGTAATCTTTACTAATTTTTGGATCGCGGTACCACACCTCAATTATGGCCTCAATTAGCTCATCTTTCGTAGTACAGTCTTTTCCCCGAAGTCATCCTTTACAAATCGCCCAAAGATTTTCAATAGGATTTAAGTCCGGAGAGTTTCCAGGCCAGTTCAGCACCTTTATTCGCGTTGTAGTCATAAAATTTTCCACAAGTTTCGATGTGTAGCACGGAGCCAGATCTTGCTGAAAAATGCCAGATCCATCTGGATATCTCTTTTTCAATTCTGGAACGACTCTTTTCTGCAAAACTTTGATGTACTGTGGTCCTCGCATCATACCTTCTATGATATGTAAGCCTCTGACGCCATAGTAGCTGAAAGAGCCCCAAAACAACTTCTTCAAGGGATGTTTTACGAACTGATTGATGTGAGATTCTCGAAGTTTCTCACCTGGAGATCTGCGAACATGCAGACTTCTTTGACCCTGTACGAAGAAATGAGTCTCGTCACTGAATAACACCTTCCTTCATTGTTCTTGCGTCCAGATCTTGTATTTCATACCCCATTGATACCGTTTTTTCTTCATTTAGTTGGTAAGAAGCTATTTTTTGACTGGTCTCCTTGCCGTTCCAACGCAATTTCGAATGACGTAGTGTTCCTCAAAATTTCGTCATATATCCCAAAAATAGATCGACGGTACTGCAAAACACAACTAATGACACCATCTGTGTGAAAAAATGACTATTAAAGGAAATCAGCGGGTCCAGCGAACCTACACCGGTGCCATGCTGAAAATATTGTAAAATGACCATTTGTTTCAATTAATATGCACAAGGGTGTATATATATATATTAGTTCGCACTCACGCTGTAGAAATGTAGGTAGCGCTTTTATACTTTGATTTACAATATTTTTATCGCCTTCGATAGGTGGACGAGCTACGATATGAAATGAAAAGGCGGGATCAAGAAATCATGGCTATGAACGCGAAGATGAGAACCCTTGACGAACAGCATCAAGACTATCAGCGCCACATAGCGGTTCTCAAGGAATCACTTTTCGCTAAGGAAGAGCATTACAGCATGCTCCAGTCAGACGTAAGTAACTTTAAACTGAAGAAAGATATAACTTAGGAATTCAAGAGTTCTATAAAACTGCTTTGTTGCGTAGCTCTAAACGACCTGGTTAAGCACCGTCTTCGAGTGAAATATCAGTAGATTTAATCATATAATTTCTTACTCGAAAGGATATATAAGAAAGAGGGTGTTTGTTTTGGGTAGATTCTTTCTGAAAAGGTTCTTTCGAGATAATCAGTTTCTATGGTCCATGGATAAGAGTTTTTTACTACTGTATTGTTAAAAAACTGACGTGGAATAAACCTCTTCAAATATAATCCAAAAATGTTTCTTCACGAAAGCAGTCAACTTCAAAGAATCCCAGGTGGGTAATGACTTTGGTATTAATATAACCATTAATAACTGTTCTTCAATGGATGAGTTCTGGTTGTCACGGACTCGTTTATTATTCACAAACACTTCAGTATAACACGGATCTGAATCTATTTGTCTTATCAAAATAAGATTTTCTAGGAATAATCCTGTAGCACAAGTTGCTAAAGAAAGATATGAGGAACTTAATGTATTATCGAAAGGAAGTTCTAACGTTGAAAGAGCGATAAGTTTACTGACTTACAACGCTAAAATCCAAGGTTCGATTTCTCATGTTGGACACAGCAGATAGCCCAACGTGTCTTTGCTCTAAAACGCACCAAGTGTTTTGTCTAGTTATACAGAAACAGATGTCATGTAAAGTATCTGAAATAAAGTAAACAAAATAATGTCACTTCATAGAGTCCCAGTACGATCCATGATTAACATCGTTAAAAAATCGTAACTTTAGTGATGCAGAGAATTCTAGTCGAGGTTTTTAGTCTTTTTGACAAGAAAAGGTTAAATTTCTATTTTTTGTATTTTTAGACCATGAGAATTGTTCTTAGAAAATTTTAGCAAGTTCCGTTTTGGCCAAATGTTATAAGCTTTCAAGAGATTTGAACTTTGATTTCTCTTTTAAAATGATATAAAAATTTAAATTTAAAAGAGCCAACATGCCAGTATTTTTATCACTAAATTCTTTCTGAAAAAGTTAAGCCTTTTTTGTATAATTAAAAATTGTGTTTAGGTAGAAGAAATGAGACAAAAGTTAGAAGAGAAGAACGGTGACATCGAAAAGAAGACTCAACAGGCTATCAGAGCAGCTCAAGAAAAAAACAGGTTGAGTCAAGAAGTTCAGGAACTCAGGGACCACATGGAGATCAAGGACCGGAAAATTAATGTCCTTCAAAGAAAGGTAGGGGCAGAATTTCTGTTATAAACGTGAAACATTTGCTACGTAGGACATTCATAACGACTCGACCTCTGGAGATGGCTGTAAAGTTCAATGATGTTATATTTCATGTTTTATTAATATTTATGAGATAGTGATGATACACAAAGAATCCTAGAAACGTGTCCAAATGTTACCCTGTGTCTTTCAAAGAGACAGCCTCACGAATAAAACGTGTATGGGATTCTTTTACGATACCATCTGCTGAACGAGTCATCCACAAACAAAACCTAGTCTACGAAATGTGTCAGAATCTTCATTGGTACGCTAACCACGGTTTCCTAATCTAGGGGCTGTAGCAACTACACATATTATACAGTAATGTTGAGGTAGTCAGTGTCTATACATGTGACGTGTGGAGATAGGAAGTTTGGGAAGGCTCAGTCAGAATGGTGCTTGTTTGTGGGTGAAAGACTTTTTGCTGACAACCTTTATAGTGGCTTGTAACGGTAAAAAACGGTTAGTAATAGTAATAAACATATATTTCCTTTAAGTATTAGAAAGAATCTATAGTTTTTAATTTTTAAAAAGTGGTCATTTCATTGTCTGGTTTTTGAATTTTGCGCAAAGCTACACGAGGGCTACCTGCGCTAGCCGTCCCTAATTTTGCAGCGTAAGACCAGAGGGAAGGAAGCTAGTCATCACCACCCACCGCCAACTCTTGGGCTACTTTTTTACCAACGAATAGTGGGATTGACCGCAACATTATAACGCCCTCACGGCTGAAAGGGCGGGCATGTTTGGTGCGACATGTATTC